>NC_057812.1:237934546-237944207 GCF_018294505.1 Triticum aestivum
GCAACCCCGAGGGGGCGACGCAACACACAGGGGCAGGCGGCCGCTCATCGACGACCCATCGGTGCTGCGACGCAAGAACTCGTCCATGGCCATAGTGTTTCGGCGCAACGTCGGGGCGGTGCGGCTGGTTGCTGCAAGTCGCCGGCGGCAGAGCTGCAATGGAGCGCTCTCCGGGTCGTCGAAGCTCCGCCGGAGCTGCAACGAAGCATGACAGAGCTGCAATGAAGCGCGCCGGAGCTGCAGTGAAGCACCAAGGAGATCGTTGAAGCTTCATCGGAGCTGCAATGGAGCTCGGCCGGAGTTGCAATGGAGCTTCGCCGGAGCCTTTGTGCTGCGTTCGAGCTCGCCGGAGTTGCAATGGAGCTCCGCCGGAGCGTTGGTGCTGCATTGGAGCTCCGTCGGGTTGCAATGGAGCTCACCGAAAGCTGTCGATGCTTGTTTGGAGCTCCGCGGGGGCTGCGCTGAAGCTGTCACGCTCACTGCTGCCTATTTTGATCCAACGGCCCCTTGCACGCTTATCGGACGGTTGTACAGGCGAATGATTTTTCTAAGAAATCATCCGGCTGATTTGTAGCAGCCGCCATAGAAAAGACACATGAAGAATGACATGTCATCTTTAAATCTCTACTCCGAAAGTCTCAGTACGTAGGTTGTCGTTCGTTTCGTTCGTTACTGCCCACCCCATCGATCGAATAAGTAAATCCCACCGATTTATTCCTTACCTTGTTGTCTCCCTTTAATTACGCAGAGAAAAAATTCAACATGCAATTGCTCCTACCATAGTTTAGTTAATGCACGCACATCTCCCCATTAAAATTGAGACACAGTCTTCCTTGGACGCAGAACTCCCGGCATAAGAAGATGTGATCACCCTCCCGCCTCATCATATCAAAACCTAGCGCTTTGTCACTGCGTCATTGTCGATCTCGTCACACCTCACTTTCCCTTACCTATCGTCTCCCTTCATGCTTCCCAAGATCCACCTCCGCTGATGCCATGTCGTCGCGCGTCCTCAACTTTCGCCAGCATGGGCCACGCTCGGATGCTAATCATATACGACTCCCAGGCCTGCTCGTCTTCACCACATCCAACGTCACTACGGTCGGATCGTCGGCGCACATCAAGACCTTGCAGGTCTCCCGCTGGCCCGGGGAGGAGCAGCCCGATGGGGCAGCCACGTCCTTGTCATCCCGCTGGTGGCACGACAAGAGAAAGGGTATCGCGTGTGGCACAATGTACCTTGGGAGTACAAGCCCGACGACTGCGACGTAATACAGAGGATGGTGCCCCATGCATGCATCACAGCAGTACCACGTCGTCCCGCCTCATATACCTTTTCTGTGCATCTGTCGGCACCACACTGGAATATTATCCCCATACATCCAACCAGGCATCCATGATTCTAGACTTTGGATCATCGTCATGGGGACGGAGAAGCGTGTACATTGTACATCCCAGCGGCGTATATCTCTACCTTCCCATCACTTATTGAATACTTTGTTAATTTTATCCTTGTCAAAAGGTACATCTTCGTTTCAATCCGGGAAGAAGTGCACATACCACTACAAACTGATCACGCAACCACTTACGGCAATCAAATCGAGTAGTCGTTGTCTCGGACGCCGGCGCAGCGGCAAACGCAACATCTCTCACCAGAGGCGCCCGGGAGGAGCTGTGCTAGGAGAAGACCTGGCTCGTGATGCTAACTCTGGCAGAACCGCGGGAGGGAGGAAATGGGGGATGGCTGGAGGAGAAAAGGTAGAGGATTAGCCACATGACTTGGAACACAAGATGGGATCTTAAATCTTACATTCAAGGACGTCAATCGAAAGGTGCATGGAAACTCACTTTTAAGATTAGGTGCATGTGTCAGCTCTCTCATATCCGAGAGAATCAGTTTTAGTTTTCAATGGTCAAACATTTTACTGGACAACCTTTCCTTGGACAGTCCTCTTTTTGCTGGTTCTGATGATAAAGTGGAGGTACGAACAAATCTAGTTAGCCTAGAAAACACTACTACTAAGTTTGTGTAATTTGATGTTATAGATGGATTAATTATTTCAGATAGTTAATTTGTAGGAGAAGAGTAAATACAGTTTCTTGAACTAATAATTATTAAATAATTGGAAAAGACTTGTTGGGCAATCTAATCATTTTTAATACAATTCTTTGCAACTTGCTTATTTATATTTGAACAATAGGCTTTCGTAAACTATTAATTATTGATAACTTGTTGGTCGGGCATGTCCCTTGCTTAAGAAGATTGTCTGTTCACGGAGTCTTATGTCTCACAACGCAAGCGCCAACACTAACGCTAGGGTTGATATCTTGTTAGTTTTTCACGTTCTCCATCCAAGCCTGGGATTTTGTGTTGTGTATGCAAAAGTAATCACCGGCGCTTCATAGGCCTTTTTTGCATAAGCCGATTTGATTAGAGTCTGACGCTAACAAGAGCACTAAAAACTAGGCCTACGAAGATTTCCCTCAACTAACTAGCAGATCTAGATGAGATTTACCCATCTTAATAAGTGAAGCCCCCAAGTTTTCTCTCCTAAAGGGTACATATGAGCATGCAAACTAATATGAGAATCAAATGGACACATAGGCCACTTTATTTTGGTAGTGTAATGCCTGATGTGCATCCATCATCTCTATTCTTAAAGTCTCAGTACGTAGGTTGTCGCTCGTTTCGTTCGTTACTGCCCACCCCATCGATCAAATAGGTAAGTCCCACCGATTTATTACTTACCTTGTTGTCTCCCTTTAATTACGCAGAGAGAATAAATTAGCATGCAATCGCTCTTACCATAGTTTTAGTTAACACACGCACATCTCCCCCCATTAAAATTGGGACACAATCCTTTCTTCCCTGGACGCAGAACTCCTGACAGAAGAAGATACGATCACCCTCCCGCCTTTTCACATCAAAACCTGGCACTTGGCCACTGCGTCGTTGCCGATCTTGCCACACCTCGCTTTCCCTTACCTATCGTCTCCCTTCATGCCTCCCAAGATCTACCTCCACTGATGCCATGTCGTCGCGCGTCGTCAACTTTCGCCAGCACGGGCCACGCTCGGATGCTAATCATATACGACTCCCAGGCATGCTCGTCTCCACCACGTCCAACATCACAGCGGTCGGGTCGTCGGCGCACATCACGACCTTGCAGGTCTCCCACTGGCCCGGGGAGGAGCAGCCCGATGGGGCAGCCACGTCCTTGTCATCCCGCCGGTGGCACGACAAGAGAAAGGGCATCGCGTGTGGCACAATGTACCTTGGGAGTACAAGCCCGACGACTGCGATGTAGTACAGAGGATGGTGCCCCATGCATGCATCACAACAATACCACGTCGTCCCGCCTCATATTCCTTTCCTGTGCATCTGTCGGCACCTCACTAGAATATCATCCCCATACATCAAACTAGGCATCCATGATTCCAGACTTTGGATCATTGTCATGGGGACGGAGAAGCGCGTACATGTATATCCCAGCAATGTATATTTTTACCTTCCCATCACTTATTGAAGATTTTCTTAATTTTATCCTTGTCAAAAGGTGCATCTCCATTTCAATCCGGGAAGAAGTGCACATACCACTTCAAACAGGTCATGCAACCACTTGCGGCAATCAAGTCGAGTAGTTTTTGCTCGGACACCGGCGCAACGGCAGCCGCAACATCTCTCACCAGAGGCGCCCAGGAGGAGCTATGCTGGGAGGAGACCTAGCTCGTGGATGCCAACTCTGGCAGAACCGCGGGAGGAAGGAAATGGAGGATGGCTGGAGGAGAAGAGGTAGAGGTTTAGCCACATGACTTGGAACACAAGATGGGATCTTAAATCTTACATTCAAGGACATCAATCGAAAGGTGCATGAAAACCCACTTTTTAGATTAGGTGCATGTGTCAACTCTCTCATATCTGAGAGAATCGATTTTAGTTTTCAATCGTCCAACAGTTTTTTGGACAACCTTTCCTTGGACAGTGCTTTTTTTGCTGGTTCTGATGATAAAGTGGAGGTACGAACAAACCCAATTAACCTAGAAAACACTGCTACTAAGTTCATGTAATTTGATGTTATAGATGGATTAATTATTTCAGATAGTTAATTTTGTAGGAGAAGAGAAAGTACAATTTCTTGAACTAATAATTATAAAACAACTGGAAAACACTTGTTGGGCAATCTAATCGTTTTTAATACAATTCTTTGCAACTTGCTTATTTAGATTTGAACAATAGGTTTTCGTAAACTGTTAATTATTGATAGCTCGTTGGTCGGGCATGTCCCTTGCTTAAGAAGATTGTCTGTTCATGGAGTCTTAGGGCTCACAACGCAAGCGCCAACACTAACGCTAGGATTGATTTCCTGTTAGTTTTTCCCAGTTCCCCATCCAAGCACGGGATATTGTGTTGTGTATGCAAAAGTAATCACGGGCACTTCGTATGCCTTTTTCTGCATGAGCCGATTTGATTAGAGTTTGACGCTAACAAGAGCACTAAAAAGTAGGCCTATGAAGCTTTCCCTCAACTAACTAGCAGATCCAGACGAGATTTGCCCATTTTAATAATCGAAGCCCTCAAGTTTTCTCTCATGAAGGGTACATATGAGCATGCAAAATAACATGAGAATCAAATGGACACCTAGACCACTTTATTTTGGTAGTGTAATGCCTTATGTGCATCCAACACCTCTACTCATAAAGACTTAGTACGTAGGTCATCACTCGTTTCGTTCGTTACTGCCCACCCCATCGATCGAATGGGTAAGTCTCACCGATTTATTCCTTACCTTGTTGTCTCCCTTTAATTACGCAGAGAAAAAAATCAGTATGCAATCACTCCTAGAATAGTTTTAGTTAACGCACGCACATCTCCCTCATTAGAATTGGGACACAATCCTTTTCTTCCCTAGACGCAGAACTCCTGGCAGAAGAAGATGCGATCACCCTCCCGCCTTTTCACATCAAAACCTAGCGCTTGGCAGTTGTGTTCGTCACACCTCGCTTTCCCTTACCTATCGTCTCCCTTCATGCCTCCCAAGATCCTCATACACTGATGCCATGTCGTCGCGCATTGTCAACTTTCGCCGACATGGGCCACACTCGGATGCCAATCATCTACGACTCCCAGGCCTGCTCGTCTCCACCACAGCCAACATCACCGTCGGCTAGGCGGCCGACGCAGACCATGACCTTGCAGGTCTCCCACTGGCATGAGGAGGAGCAGCCCGATGGGGCCAGCCACGTCCTTCTCATCTCGCTGGTGGCATGGCAAGAGAAAGGGTATCACGTGTGGCACCATGGACCTTGGGAGTACAAGCCCGACGATAGTGACCTTCCCATCACTTATTGAAGATTTTCTTAATTTTATCCTTGTCAAAAGGTACATCCTCGATTCAATCCTGGAAGAAGTGCACATACCACTACAAACTGATCATGCAACCACTTGTGGCGATCAAGTCGAGTATTTGTTGTCTCGGACGCCGGCGCAGCGGCAGCCACAACATCTCTCACTAGAGGCGCCCCAGGAGGAGTTGTGCTGGGAGGAGACCTAGCTCGTGGATGCCAACTCTGGCAGAACCGCAGGAGGAAGGAAATGGAGGATGGCTGGAGGAGAATAGGTAGAGGTTTCCCACATGACTTGGAACACAAGGTGGGATCTTAAATCTTACATTCAGGGACATCAATCGAAAGGTGCATGGAAACTCACTTTTTAGATTAGGTGCATGTGTCAACTCTCTCACATCTGAGAGAATCGGTTTTAGTTTTCGACGGTCAAACATTTTTCTTAACAACCTTTCCTTGAACAGTGCTCTTTTTGCTGGTTCATGATAAAGTGAATGTACCAACAAACCCAGTTGACCTAGGAAACACTACTACTAAGTTCGTGTAATTTGATGTTATAGATGGATTAATTATTTCAGATAGTTAATTTTGTAGAAGAAGAGGAAACACAGTTTCTTGAACTAATAATTATTAAATAACTGGAAAACACTTGTTGGGCAATCTAATCATTTTTAATACAATTCTTTGCAACTTGCTTATTTAGATTTGAACAATAGGCTTTCGTAAACTGTGAAATATTGATAGCTCGTTGGTCGGGCATGTCCCTTGCTTAAGAAGATTGTCTGTTCACGGAGTCTTAGGGCTCACAACGCAAGCGCCAACACTAACGCTTGGATTGATTTCCTGTTAGTTTTTCCCAGTTCCCCATCCAAGCCCGTGATATTGTGTTGTGTATGCAAAAGTAATCACCGGCGCTTCATATGCCTTTTTCTGCATGAGCCGATTTGATTAGAGTCTGACGCTAACAAGAGCACTAAAAAGTAGGCCTACGAAGCTTTCCCTCAACTAACTAGCAGATCCAGACGAGATTTTCCCATCTTAATAATCAAAGCCCTCAGGTTTTCTCTCATGAAGGGTACAAATGAGCATGCAAACTACTACGAGAATCAAATGGACACATAGACCACTTTATTTTGGTAGTGTATGCCTTATGTGCATCCATCAACTCTACTCCTAAAGTTTCAGTACGTAGGTCATTGCTTGTTCGTTCCTTACTGCGCACCGCATTGATCGAATAGGTACATCCCACCGACTTATTCCTTACCTTGTTGTCTCCCTTTAATTACGCGGAGAAAAATATTAGTATGCAATCGCTCCTACCATAGTTTTAGTTAACACACGCACATCTCCCCCATTAAAATTGGGACACAATCCTTTTCTTCCCTAGACACAGAACTCCTGACAGAAGAAGATGCGATCACCCTCCCGCCTCATAACATCAAGACCTAGCGCTTGGCCGCTACGTTGTTGTCGATCTTGTCACACCTCGCTTTCCCTTACCTATTGATACGTCTCCAACATATCTATAATTTTTGATTGTTCCATGCTATTATATTATCCATCTAGGATGTTTTATATGCATTTATATGGTATTTTATATGATTTTTGAGACTAACCAATTAACATAGAACCCAGTGACAGTTTATGTTTTTTTCCTTGTTTTTGAGTTTTACAGAAAAGGAATACCAAACGGAGTCCAATTGACGTGCCAATTTTTGATGATTTTTATGAACCAAAAGAAGCCCCCGGAGTAAAAGATCGGGCCAGAAGAGTCTCGGGCCGTCCACGAGGGTGGGGGCGTGCCCTACACCCCCTGGGCACGCCCCCTATCTCGTGGACGACTCGGAGACCCCCCTGACGTGAGACCTATGCCAAAAATTCCTATAAATGCAGAAACCTCCAGAAAATAACCTAGATCGGGAGTTCCGCCACCGCAAGCCTCCGGTGGCCATCTTCATCATCCCGACGCTTTCCATGACGAGGAGGGAGTAGTTCACCCTCGGGGCTGAGGGTGTGTACCAATAGCTATGTGTTTGATCTCTCTCTCTCTCTCTCTCGTGTTCTTGATCCGGCACGATCTTAATGTATCGCGAGCTTTGCTATTATAGTTGGATCTTATGATGTTTCTCCCCCTCTATCTCTTGTAATGGATTGAGTTTTCCCTTTGAAGTTATCTTATCGGATTGAGTCTTTAAGGATTTGAGAACACTCGATGTATGTCTTGCATGTGCTTATCTATGGTGACAATGGGATATTCACGTGATCCACTTGATGTATGTCTTGGTGATCAACTTGCGAGTTCCGTGACCTCGTGAACTTATGCATAGGGGTTGGCAAATATTTTCGTCTCGACTCTCTGGTAGAAACTTTGGGGCACTCTTTGAAGTTCTTTGTGTTGGTTGAATAGATGAATCTGAGATTGTGTGATGCATATCGTATAATCATACCAATGGATACTTGAGGTGACATTGGAGTATCTAGGTGACATTAGGGTTTTGGTTGATTTGTGTCTTAAGGTGTTATTCTAGTACGAACTCTAAGATAGATTGAACGGAAAGAATAGCTTCGTGTTATTTTACTACGGACTCTTGAATAGATCGATTAGAAAGGATAAATTTGAGGTGGTTTCGTACCCTACAATAATCTCTTCATTTGTTCTCCGCTATTAGTGACGTTGGAGTGACTCTTTGTTGCATGTTGATGGATAGTTATATGATCCAATTATGTTATTATTGTTGAGAGAACTTGCACTAGTGAAAGTATGAACCCTAGGCCTTGTTTCAGCGCATTGCAATACCGTTTTCACTCACTTTTATCATTAGTCACCTTGCTGTTTTTATATTTTCAGATTACAAAAACCTATATCTACCATCCATATTGCACTTGTATCACCATCTCTTCGCCGAGCTAGTGCACCTATACAATTTACCATTGTATTGGGTGTGTTGGGGACACAAGAGACTCTTTGCTATTTGGTTACATGGTTGTTTGAGAGAGACCATATTCATCCTACGCCTCCCACGGATTGATAAACCTTAGGTCATCCACTTGAGGGAAATTTTCTACTGTCCTACAAATGCCTGCACTTGGAGGCCCAACAACATCTACAAGAAAAAGGTTGTGTAGTAGACATCAAGCTCTTTTCTATCGCCATTGCCGGGGAGGCTAGGTAAGCGGCACTAACACCCTATCAACTAAGCTCTTTTCTGGCATCGTTGCCGGGGAGGTTAGTGCTTGAAGGTATATCTTTAGATCTTGCAATCGAATCTTTTAGTTTCTTGTTTTATCACTAGTTTAGTTTATAAAATAATACTACAAAAAAATGGAATTGAGGGTGCCTCATATGCTTCATCTTTTTAATGTCTTTCGTGAAAATAAGGATTCCAATAATTGTGCCAATGTGTTAGAAGAAGAATGTATTAAAATGTTTGGCACTAAATCTTTGGATGATGAGCATGATTGCAATGTTGTTAGTTTGAATTCTTTGAATATCCATGATGCTAATGATATGCAAGGCCACAAGCTTGTAGATGCTATGTTTGATGAAGATGATATTTTTTGTCCCCCAAGTTTTGATGAGCAAATTTATTATGATGAAAGCATCCCTCCTATTATTGTGCTGACACGTATGCTATAAAGAATAATGATATCCATGAAACTTGTCATCATGATTTTAACTTTCAATTGGATTATGCCTCACATGATAGTTATTTTGTTGAGTTTGCTCCCACTACTATTCATGAGAAGAAATTTGCTGTAACACCCTGTGACGCCCGGGTAATTAAGCTACAGTGATCCTTTGCTAATGGTGCCACGTCACCTCGGTTACGGTTGATAAACTCGAGTTGGTTCAAGCCGATTCAAATTCAAATTCAAAATCAGGCAAACAATAAAGGTTTTCAAACGTTAGAATTTAAAATGATCATCATGTGGCAAATAATCCGTAACTTATTTTGGGTGTTAGAACCAACCTTTTTCAAAATGTTTAAGTGCCTAAACTAAATAAAAACAGGGGCTAAAACAATTATTAAATACTTTTCAATAATAAACAAATGTAAAACTAATTTATTTAGTGCCAAATTAATTATGACAGTAGCCTAACTAATAATGCTAATTTAGGGGCTGAGTTGATATATTATAAAAAAAACTGCATATAAAGTAAAACTAAAAGAAATAGGAAAATAGAAAAAAAAGGAAAAGGTCAAACAAAAAAAACATAAAAATAGAAACACCCCCCCCCCACGCTGGGCCGAGCGGCCCAGCTGGCCTCCGCACCGGCCGGCCCACCAGGCCCAGCCGGCCCTCCTCTCTGGCCTAC
>NC_057812.1:237944528-237952461 GCF_018294505.1 Triticum aestivum
CCTCTCCCTCCCCTGCTCCCACCTCCGTCGCCACTCCCGCGCCAGAACCCTCCCCCACCGACGCCTCGCCAAGCCCGACGCCTCCCGTCGTCATCATCGGCACCAGGCGCCGCCTTGCGTGCGCTGCCCCGCCGCCGAGCTCCGTCGCCGGATCTGCACCAACCCGCCGCCCGTCTCCGGCTCACCTCCCCTCTCGCTCCTCTTCCCCGACCCGATCTGGATCGGGAAGGGGCAACGAGCCCGACGCCGCCCTGCCTCTGAAGCTGCTAGACCTCGCCGCCACCCCGCCCCGAAGTCACCCCGCCTCCCTAACGCCGCGTCGCCGGACCGCCCGTCTTCGTCCTCCTCCACGACCGGCCTCCTCACGCCTCGTCGCCCCCTCTCCCCATCAACGCTGGTGAGGCCCCGGGCCTCTCCCCTTCTCTGCCTCGCCTCTCGCTCGCGGTCACCGCACGTTAGACCGCCCACGCGTGCGCCTGCGGTGAGCACGCGCTCACCGCGCCCTCTGCGCCGTCCTCGCCGTCCGCCGCATCCGCCGTGGCCCGCTCCCTTCCATGGCCGGCGTCGTGCCCCGCCATGGCTTCCGGCAAGGCACCGCCCGGGTCCAGGCGACCCGGCGCCCGCAACCGCGCCCGTTCGGGCGACAACCATCGCCCCGGCGCCCAAAACCCGTTGAGGCCCCCTGTGCCTATGACAGGGGGGCCCACGACCAGAACGTTTTTTTTAACAAAAATAGAAAAATAAATAATAAATATAATAATTAAAATGTTAATTAATTAATTAGAGAATTAATTAAATCGGATTAGATTAACCTAATCATTTAGCTAAAGCTAATTAGCCCTATTTAATTACTATGAGCCTATGACATATGGGCCCCATGCCCCAAAAAAAAAGGAATTATAATAATTAATTAATTTAATTAATTCTGTTTAGTTAACCTAAACCTAATTAGGCTAATTAATTCTGATAATGAGATAGCAGTCAATGACCGACGGGCCCCACCCACCAGTTGACTGGTCAACGGTCAGAGTTGACCGCTGACATCATGCTGACATCATGCTGATGTCATAATTGTATTTCCTAAATTAATTAATTTTGTTAGTCCTAAAAATGATTTAAATCTTTAATAATTAATATAAAATAAACCGTAATTCGGATGAAAATACTTTCTACATGAAAGTTGATCAAAACAACGAGACGAATCTGGATACGCAGCCCGTTTGTCCGCCACACATCCCTAGCATAGCAAACACGCAACTTTCCCCCTCCGGTTCATCTGTCCGAAAACGCGAAACTCCGAGAATACTTTCCCGGATGTTTCCCCCCTTCGTCGGTATCACCTACTACCGCGTTAGGGCACACCGAACACCGCGTATTGTCTTGTTACACTTTGTGATGCCTTGATTGCTCTGTTATTTATTGTGTTCCCTCTCCGTTACTTCTTTCCGATAGACCCCGAGACTGCCGGCGACCCCCAGTTCGACTACGGTGTTAACGACCCCTCTCTCTTGCCAGAGCAACCAGGCAAGCCCCCCCCCCCTTGATCACCAGATATCGCCTATTCTACTCTATACTGCTTGCATTAGAGTAGTGTAGCATGTTACTGCTTTCCGTTGATCCTATTCTGATGCATAGCCTGACATTGTTGCTACACCTGTTGATACCTTACCTGCAATCCTAAATGCTTAGTATAGGATGCTAGTTTATCATCATTGGCCCTACATTCTTGTCAGTCTGCCTTGCTATACTATCGGGCCGTGATCACTTGGGAGGTGATCACGGGTATATACTATACATACATACATACTATACATATGGTGACTAAAGTCGGGTCAGCTCATTGAGTACCCGCAAGTGATTCTGACGAGGGGGCTGAAAGGACAGGTGGCTCCATCCCGGTAGAGGTGGGCCTGGGTTCCCGACGGCCCTCGACTGTTACTTTGTGGCGGAGCGACAGGGCAGGTTGAGACCACCTAGGAGACAGGTGGGCCTGGCCCTGTTCGGCGTTCGCGGATACTTAACACGCTTAACGAGATCTTGGTATTTGATCTGAGTCGGCTACGAGCCTATACGCACTAACCATCTACGTGGGAGTAGTTATGGGTATCCCGGCGTCGTGGTATCAGCCGAAGCACTTCAGACGTCAGCGACGGAGCGGCGCGCGCCGGATTGGAACGTAAGCCTGCTCTTGTATTAAGGGGGCTAGTTCTGCTTCCGGCCGCCCTCGCAACGTGCAGGTGTGCTAAGGGCGATGGGCCCAGACCCCTGTGCGCTTAGGTTTAGACCGGCGTGCTGGCCTCTCTGTTTTGCCTAGGTGGGGCTGCGACGTGTTGATCTTCCGAGGCCGGGCATGACCCAGGAAAGTGTGTCCGGCCAAATGGGATCGAGCGTGTTGGGCTATGTGGTGCACCCCTGCAGGGAAGTTAATCTATTTGAATAGCCGTGATCTTCGGTAACAGGACGACTTGGAGTTGTACCTTGACCTTATGACAACTAGAACCGGATACTTAATAAAACACACCCTTCCAAGTTCCACAGACAACCCGGTGATCGCTTTTCTACAGGGCGACGAGGAGAGGATCGCCGGGTAGGATTATGCTATGCGATGCTTCTTGGAGTTGCTACTTGGAGTTGCTACTTGGAGATGCTGCTAGGAGGACTTCAATCTACTCTCTCCTACATGCTGCAAGGCGGAGGCTGCCAGAAGCGTAGTCTTCGACAGGATTAGCTATCCCCCTTTTATTCTGGCATTCTGCAGTTCAGTCCACCGATATGGCCCTTTACACATATACCCATGCATATGTAGTGTAGCTCCTTGCTTGCGAGTACTTTGGATGAGTACTCACGGTTGCTTTCTCCCCCCTTTTTTCTCCTTTCCTTTCTTTCTGGTCGACGCAACCAGATGCTGGAGTCCAGGAGTCAGACGCCACCGTCGACGACGACCCCTACTACACCGGAGGTGCCTACTACTACGTGCTGCCCGCTGACGACGACCAGGAGTAGTTTGGAGGATCCCAGGCAGGAGGCCTGCGCCTCTTTCGATCTGTATCCCAGTTTGTGCTAGCCTTCTTAAGGCAAACTTGTTTAACTTATGTCTGTACTCAGATATTGTTGCTTCCGCTGACTTGTCTATGATCGAGCACTTGTATTAGAGCCCTCGAGGCCCCTGGCTTGTATTATGATGCTTGTATGACTTATTTATGTTTTAGAGTTGTGTTGTGATATCTTCCCGTGAGTCCCTGATCTTGATCGTACACGTTTGCATGCATGATTAGTGTACGATTGAATCGGGGGCGTCACAAGTTGGTATCAGAGCCGACTGCCTGTAGGAATCCCCCTTCCAACTCCTTGACCGAAGTCGAGTCTAGACATTGAAAAACTTTTACTAACATGGCTGTGCGGCCCATGGGCCCACGTCGCCATTGGGTGGTAGTAGGATCTTTTACTCCTCGACCTTTACTCTGGGACTCTGAACTCTCTTCTACTCGGGTTAAACGATTTCTACTAAAATCTGACTTTAGGTTCTCGAAAATACTTTCTCCCGGAGAGCCCCTTCAGTCCAGGTGATCGCCGACTGCACCAGAAGATTTCGAAGTTACTCGCCGAAACTCTTTTGAGACTTTGTGTCCGTTGCTTTTGCAATTCCCTACCATCGAAATATCCCTATGGATAAATACATACACTTGACGTTCTTACTTTTATTCCCAGTTGATCTTGTTATTACAAGATACCCCGAAATTCTCTCTGTTGATCCGAGAATATCTTGTGCCTACTGTCTTGCAATTCCTTGTCACCTGAATACCCCTATGGATAATTCTCGCACTTGTCGAGTATCCGCTTATCCCCAGTTGTTCATGTGTTTCACAAAAGTCTTCAAAATAATATTCGATCTTCCGAAAATCCTCTGGAGCCTTTGGCTCTTGAAATTCTTGCTTGCTTGCATTATGGTTAATCCCATAAGTCTCGTAGTCTTAATGACATTCCTTGTCATTATCATTTTGAGTCTGTTGACTCAATATGTTTGCAAATACCCGCAAACATCATTGATCCTTATAAATTACCTTTCCGGCTGAGCTGCCATTCTTTTAACTGGAATTGGTTCTCGACCAATCCAATTGTCGTTGATTGTACCCTAAGGCTATTCAACTTATCCATCCCTAATCAGAGCATTGCTTCTGATCCCTTGATTTGGAAATCATAATTCCTTTGCATTTGACAATTGAGTTAGTCAGTTGTTTCTATAATTTGATCTCCTTGCACTCTTCTTCCTCTAGTTGAGTACCGATGCTCACGTCAGATCCCTTGTGGACCATCAGGCCCATTGTTGGATTTTATCCGTCAGCATCCTTCATATTCAATAACCTTGTGAGCCTTCCCTTGGATACATAATGCCCTTGGTAATTGTATCATCTACTTTCTCAACCTTGCTCTACTTTCGAGCTTGTGTTATTTACTCTTGAAACTTGTGGTATACGTTTCTAAGAAGCCCCTGTGGGTTGAACACATGCCTTCTCTAAACCATGTGAACCCGAAAGTTTTCACGAGTCATACTCTTCTGGTGCTTCACGAGATAAAATTTCAACACTGCATCTTCATCGAACGTGAGAAGTGAATGAAAGGTTATGCATTGGAGAAGTGGGAGTCGACCTTGAACTTGTGTTCATGCCCATGGACACGATGTAGATCTTATCATTAAAGCTTCTTTTAAATAAATTATTCCTTTGGTATAAGTTCATCTTATATCTAGGATCTGGCCTTTTGCAACCGTGGTTCCGACCATGATTGTTCTTCTTTGATCTCATTTCTCGGACAAGTTAAAACAATTGTCTTCTATGGATCAATACACCAGTCCCACCTTTACTTTGATCTTGTGTCGAGTATTACCCCCCTGCTATCTCGAGATTATCATGGAACTGCATAACTCCTTATGAGTTCTTCATCAAGTGCTACCTTCCCACTGATTCCAATTTTTCGCGGGCTCTGAGTTATTGAACACTCAAAGACACCGATAACTGAACCGAGTCCGCTCTTCGGTTCAACAACTCTTCAGTAAGCTTCTATAAGTACGAGTTTGTACCCGATCACGCCATTCCTAGCCTGTTTGGCTATATCATTGTCGTGACGATTCTAACTGTGCTACCTGGTCCTTATTCTCGGAGCACCAATTTTCGACGATGAACTAACCTTATGTCGATCCTCATCATCATATCATTTCGCCTTGAACAACAAGCTTGGTTTCGAGTTTGTGTCGTACCCTTGGTTCCAATAACCTTTCACTTCATCATTACTTGACTTGATGTCGTTACCGATCGATTACATCTTCATGAACTCTCGCGACAAAGGTGTCGTGATCATCAACATTCTGAGCTCATCCAGGATACCAATTGAATTCATGATGAGAAATAACATCCTTGCCCTCGATGAATTGTATTATCGTCGACCACTTTATTGCCTTCCCACCAACACAAGCTTGTTCATGTTTGGTGTTATACCTTGAGTTCCTTGCTATCCAGCAATTGTTCTTCTTTACCTTGGAGTATTACCATCCTTTATGTCAAGAATGTTCTGAGATTTGTTCCACCTCTTGAGAATTCTTGGCATAGAAATACTTCTCACCATCACCATTCTTTATTGGTCCCCTTGTTAATTCCAACAAGTGAACGGTGTTGATTGGATTCTTTCCTTCTAGCAACCCTATTTTTTTGAAGTTAATGGTCGAAAGTTCATTCTTAGGCTATTGACTATTGAATCACCATTCTGACATTGGTCGTGCAACCCAACCCATATTTTGGGTGCACCTTTCAACCAATGTTTAATTGTGTATGTTTTCCTCGAGCATACTTCCTTATATCATTTGATCTGACCAATGTTATCTCCTTGTTCACTTAATTGTGGAAATCCATCTTTTGGGAATCTCGGTGAATTGCCGTTGAGTTCACCAGACACCTCCTTGTCCTCTCCTTGGGTTAATGATGGACTCTTGATAACGGAAAACACTTCATAGTTCATTTCCCCGAGAATCTTACATTGTCATCTCGTCAATTTGCGTTGCACCTTTTCTTCTCAGGTATCCTAAGTCTGAGGTATCCTGACACCAATCGGATCTGAATCTCGGTCAGATATGAGGGTTGGGACACCTTTCCAAGAGTTATGATGTTGATCCTTTGATGACCCGCTAACATGATGTCATGCCTAGCACCCCCCCCCCCCGGCTGGAGGACCTATCATTATAGATTCCTTTTCAGCAAGGTTATCCATTCATCCATGAGGAAATTGTAAGACTTATTCTACAAGTTATTCCTGATGGATCCTTCGTGTTTCCAAAGTCTGATCTTCACCTGAAGACCATGTCAATGCTATCTCGAAGCATGTCAATGGTACTCTGATTTTCAACAAGAGCATTTGAAGCCCAATGCTAAATGTTTCTTGCTCAATTATCTGAACACCGTTGTATGGATAATGGCATGGAATTCTCTTCCCCTTTCTAAAGGGGTTTGCTACGTTATATCCCGTCATGGATATCATGCTTTGCTTGCCCTTGGGAAGGATATACCCCTGAAATATGTGTTTAAACACATTTTCCTTCCCGTTGTTTTGTTCAAACTTTCTTGTAAACTACTTAACCGAGCAGTGGTAATCCCCTGCTTAGGTAAACACCTCGGTGTACCTTCCTGTCTGGTGTAACCCTATTTCTACTGTTGATGACTTCCGGTAACCGCCGATGGACGAGAACTTTGCCTATTGGTCCGCCTCGTTCAACGAGCAGGAAGGTGGTTCTCTTCGTCCCTCGCCCTTGGTACCGACATTGTTGCTGACATATAATTGACAGGCTACCCTCTGACATGCCTTACTGTCATGACCATGTAAGATGTCAACGCCCTTCCTACTCTTAACCCACATGGTGGGCCCGTAACCCACAGGTCCACTGGATCGAAACCTGACTCTCCTACACCCTTTGTTCCCAAGGTTGTTCCTCGCGTGTGACCTCGTATGTAATTCACGAGCCATTTTCCGAGGGATCATCAAATCTGTTGCCGGACGCAATACTTATTCCCGATTGCTTTGAGCCCCTTTCACGCCTTGTTTCAGGCATCGAACGGTTGCCTGCTCGCTCGAAACTTCCCATGAAACCTCATTACTTTGCTCTCGATATTTCCTTAAGTTTCAATTCGAGAGTTACTTTCTGCCACCTTCCTCGATGATATCGACCAGATAGTCAACCTGGTAGAGGTTCGTTCTCCCGGAATACCCCCTTAATTTTTACGTAGGTACGATGGAGTTACCGAAGGAAGGACGACAATTTCATCATGATGCGATGAAGCAGAGAAATGAAGACGTCCATGTAAGGGATCGACCTCTTCGAGAAGAGCAACCGAGACCGAGAAGATCCGTTAGAATTTCACAACCACAAATTTCCCCCTTACACCACCTCTTAAATCTCGGGACGAGATTTCTTGTAGTGGAGGAGAATTGTGACGCCCGGGTAATTAAGCTACAGTGATCCTTTGCTAATGGTGCCACGTCACCTCGGTTACGGTTGATAAACTCGAGTTGGTTCAAGCCGATTCAAATTCAAATTCAAAATCAGGCAAACAATAAAGGTTTTCAAACGTTAGAATTTAAAATGATCATCATGTGGCAAATAATCCGTAACTTATTTTGGGTGTTGGAACCAACCTTTTTCAAAATGTTTAAGTGCCTAAACTAAATAAAAACAGGGGCTAAAACAATTATTAAATACTTTTCAATAATAAACAAATGTAAAACTAATTTATTTAGTGCCAAATTAATTATGACAGTAGCCTAACTAATAATGCTAATTTAGGGGCTGAGTTGATATATTATAAAAAAAACTGCATATAAAGTAAAACTAAAAGAAACAGGAAAATAGAAAAAAAAGGAAAAGGTCAAACAAAAAAAAACATAAAAATAG
>NC_057812.1:237952991-237982188 GCF_018294505.1 Triticum aestivum
AGCTCGCCTCTCCCTCCCCTGCTCCCACCTCCGTCGCCACTCCCGCGCCAGAACCCTCCCCCACCGACGCCTCGCCAAGCCCTACGCCTCCCGTCGTCATCATCGGCACCAGGCGCCGCCTCGCATGCGCTGCCCCGCCGCCGAGCTCCGTCGCCGGATCTGCACCAGCCCGCCGCCCGTCTCCGGCTCACCTCCCCTCTCGCTCCTCTTCCCCGACCCGATCTGGATCGGGAAGGGGCAACGAGCCCGACGCCGCCCTGCCTCTGAAGCCGCTAGACCTCGCCGCCACCCCGCCCCGAAGTCACCCCGCCTCCCTGACGCCGCGTCGCCGGACCGCCCGTCTTCGTCCTCCTCCACGACCGGCCTCCTCATGCCTCGTCGCCCCCTCTCCCCATCAACGCTGGTGAGGCCCCGGGCCTCTCCCCTTCTCTGCCTCGCCTCTCGCTCGCGGTCACCGCACATTAGACCGCCCACGCGTGCGCCTGTGGTGAGCACGCGCTCACCGCGCCCTCTGCGCCGTCCTCGCCGTCCGCCGCATCTGCCGTGGCCCGCTCCCTTCCATGGCCGGCGTCGTGCCCCGCCATGGCTGCCGGCAAGGCACCGCCCGGGTCCAGGCGACCCGGCGCCGGCAACCGCGCCCGTTCGGGCGACAACCATCGCCCCGGCGCCCAAAACCCGTTGAGGCCCCCTGTGCTTATGACAGGGGGGCCCACGACCAGAACGTTTTTTTAACAAAAAAAGAAAAATAAATAATAAATATAATAATTAAAATGTTAATTAATTAATTAGAGAATTAATTAAATCGGATTAGATTAACCTAATCATTTAGCTAAAGCTAATTAGCCCTATTTAATTACTATGAGCCTATGACATATGGGCCCCATGCCCCAAAAAAAAGGAATTATAATAATTAATTAATTTAATTAATTCTGTTTAGTTAACCTAAACCTAATTAGGCTAATTAATTCTGATAATGAGATAGCAGTCAATGACCGACGGGCCCCACCCACCAGTTGACTGGTCAACGGTCAGAGTTGACCGCTGACATCATGCTGA
This sequence comes from Triticum aestivum, assembly GCF_018294505.1. Classification (NCBI taxonomy): domain Eukaryota; kingdom Viridiplantae; phylum Streptophyta; class Magnoliopsida; order Poales; family Poaceae; genus Triticum; species Triticum aestivum. Next base: position 237,954,048 of record NC_057812.1, read on the forward strand.
CATCATGCTGATGTCATAATTGTATTTCCTAAATTAATTAATTCTGTTAGTCCTAAAAATGATTTAAATCTTTAATAATTAATATAAAATAAAACATAATTCGGATGAAAATACTTTCTACATGAAAGTTGATCAGAACAACGAGACGAATCCGGATACGCAGCCCGTTCGTCCGCCACACATCCCTAGCATAGAAAACACGCAACTTTCCCCCTCCAGTTCATCTGTCCAAAAACGCGAAACTCCGAGAATACTTTCCCGGATGTTTCCCCCCTTCGTCGGTATCACCTACTACCGCGTTAGGGCACACCGAACACCGCGTATTGTCTTGTTACACTTTGTGATGCCTTGATTGCTCTGTTATTTATTGTGTTCCCTCTCCGTTACTTCTTTCCGATAGACCCCGAGACTGCCGGCGACCCCCAGTTCGACTACGGTGTTGACGACCCCTCTCTCTTGCCAGAGCAACCAGGCAAGCCCCCCCCCCTTGATCACCAGATATCGCCTATTCTACTCTATACTGCTTGCATTAGAGTAGTGTAGCATGTTACTGCTTTTCGTTGATCCTATTCTGATGCATAGCCTGACATTGTTGCTACACCTGTTGATACCTTACCTGCAATCCTAAATGCTTAGTATAGGATGCTAGTTTATCATCATTGGCCCTACATTCTTGTCAGTCTGCCTTGCTATACTATCGGGCCGTGATCACTTGGGAGGTGATCACGGGTATATACTATACATACATACATACTATACAGATGGTGACTAAAGTCGGGTCAGCTCATTGAGTACCCGCAAGTGATTCTGACGAGGGGGCTGAAAGGACAGGTGGCTCCATCCCGGTAGAGGTGGGCTTGGGTTCCCGACGGCCCTCGACTGTTACTTTGTGGCGGAGCGACAGGGCAGGTTGAGACCACCTAGGAGACAGGTGGGCCTGGCCCTGTTCGGCGTTCGCGGATACTTAACACGCTTAACGAGATCTTGGTATTTGATCTGAGTCGGCTACGAGCCTATACGCACTAACCATTTACGTGGGAGTAGTTATGGGTATCCCGGCGTCGTGGTATCAGCCGAAGCACTTCAGACGTCAGCGACGGAGCGGCGCGCGCCGGATTGGAACGTAAGCCTGCTCTTGTATTAAGGGGGCTAGTTCTACTTCCGGCCGCCCTCGCAACGTGCAGGTGTGCTAAGGGCGATGGGCCCAGACCCCTGTGCGCTTAGGTTTAGACCGGCGTGCTGGCCTCTCTGTTTTGCCTAGGTGGGGCTGCGACGTGTTGATCTTCCGAGGCCGGGCATGACCCAGGAAAGTGTGTCCGGCCAAATGGGATCGAGCGTGTTGGGCTATGTGGTGCACCCCTGCAGGGAAGTTAATCTATTCGAATAGCCGTGATCTTCGGTAACAGGACGACTTGGAGTTGTACCTTGACCTTATGACAACTAGAACCGGATACTTAATAAAACACACCCTTCCAAGTTCCACAGACAACCCGGTGATCGCTTTTCTACAGGGCGACGAGGAGAGGATCACCGGGTAGGATTATGCTATGCGATGCTTCTTGGAGTTGCTACTTGGAGTTGCTACTTGGAGATGCTACTAGGAGGACTTCAATCTACTCTCTCCTACATGCTGCAAGGCGGAGGCTGCCAGAAGCGTAGTCTTCGACAGGATTAGCTATCCCCCTTTTATTCTGGCATTCTGCAGTTCAGTCCACCGATATGGCCCTTTACACATATACCCATGCATATGTAGTGTAGCTCCTTGCTTGCGAGTACTTTGGATGAGTACTCACGGTTGCTTTCTCCCCCCTTTTTTCCCCTTTCCTTTCTTTCTGGTCGACGCAACCAGATGCTGGAGTCCAGGAGTCAGACGCCACCGTCGACGACGACCCCTACTACACCGGAGGTGCCTACTACTACGTGCTGCCCGCTGACGACGACCAGGAGTAGTTTGGAGGATCCCAGGCAGGAGGCCTGCGCCTCTTTCGATCTGTATCCCAGTTTGTGCTAGCCTTCTTAAGGCAAACTTGTTTAACTTATGTCTGTACTCAGATATTGTTGCTTCCGCTGACTCGTCTATGATCGAGCACTTGTATTCGAGCCCTCGAGGCCCCTGGCTTGTATTATGATGCTTGTATGACTTATTTATGTTTTAGAGTTGTGTTGTGATATCTTCCCGTGAGTCCCTGATCTTGATCGTACACGTTTGCGTGCATGATTAGTGTACGATTGAATCGGGGGCGTCACACACCCCGGATGTAATTTACCTTTTATGTACTCCAACTCTTGCCGTTTCCGGCGCTAAGTTATTTTATTTCCTCGGGTTTGGGTTTTTATCTCCGTGTGTTGTTGTCGGTTGTCATGCATCTCATATCATGTCATCATGTGCATTGCATTTGCATACGTATTCATCTCATGCATCCGAGCATTTTCCCCGTTGTCCGTTTTGCATTCTGGCGCTCCTATCTCCTCTGGTGGTCCTTTCCACCTTTCTTTCGTGTGTGGGGGTTAAACATTTCCGAATTGGACCGAGACTTGCCAAGCGGCCTTGGTTTACTACCGGTAGACCGCCTGTCAAGTTTCGTACCATTTGGACTTCGTTTGATACTCCAACGGTTAACCGAGGGACCGAGAAGGCCTCGTGTGTGTTGCAGCCCAACACCCTTCCAATTTGGCCCAAAACCCACCAAAACCCTCTCCATCATATAGAGCGTTCGATCACGATCGCGTGGCCGAAAACCGCACCTGTTTTGGACTCTCCTAGCTTCGTCTATGCTTATAAATAGGTCCTCCTCCGAAATCCACGGATTCTTCTACCCCGAAACCCTAGATCCATCTACCCCGCCGCCGCCGGACGAAACCTCATCGGACGGACATGTCCGCCCCTGCTGCCGACCACTCCTGACGTGCCACGTCATCGCCTGCGCACCCCACTTCACCGCGAATCCCGCCGGCCCGCGGAGCCCGCTCCGGGCCCCCGAGGCCCATCGACCGCGCCCCGCCGCCTGGGAGAGCCGCGCCGCCCTGTGCCTCTCTCCTCCGCTGCAGGCCACCGCGCTGGCCGCCGCGTCCCTCACCGGCGTCGATGATCGCGGCCGCCTCCTCCTCAACGGCCGGCACCGCCCCACTCCGGCTTCCCCGAGCTCCGCCGCCCTCGCCGCCGTTCTACCTCGCCGCCCGACGCCCCGGCGAGCCCCTCCTCTCCTCGGCAAGTCCTGGCGGCCTCCTTCCTCCGAAGACTCGACTCCGGTGATGTTAAACCTCGAAGTCCGCGCATGCTACAGTGTCGGCCAGATCTAGATTGAGGGGTTGACTTTTTCTCAGAAACCCAACTATATTGCATTTTTCATCATGCTATATCTCCGCATTCATAGCTCCGTTTTGGGCGCGTAGCATATCAAAATGTTCGACTCAGAGAGTACATCATTTCATCTCATTGCATCATTTTCATTTGATCTCATCTTGATGCCCGAAATGCTGTTGGAAGAGAGCTATTTGAGTTAATTGTCAGATCTGGTGCACCAAATATCTATTTGTCATTTTTACCATGATTAATGTGTGCATGATATGCTCCTGAACTCTACATGTGTTTTGTTATATGCTTTTCCATCTTTACAGAGGTGCTATCCATGTATTTTTGTGATATGTGTGGTGACTAGCACAAGCTTGCAAAGTGGTGCATTCGTTAATGCTGATTTCAGGGACTTAGAGATTTCACTAAGTCCTTGATGTGTTCTTATCAATATGCCATATGTTCATGTTGTTTCCTAGTGATCCGTGCCTCTTTTGAGGATGATCAGTAAGGATGTTTTGTTAATCTTGTAGTGCCCTATCCATCCATGTCTTTGTTTGCATTTATGGAGCACCCTAGCTTGATTCAATTGAGCTCTACTTTTGCTATTTCGTGAATCTGGGCAGATTGTCTACTTGTTAGCGATTTTGCCAAGGATGTTGTTGTTGATCCATGCATGCTATGTTGTTGTTCTTGTCATGTCTAGCTTATATAATATGTATTCTCGATGGGTGTATGCTTAGTTTGTCATGCCTTGCTCTATAGTGAGTGCATCGAGCTCGTGAACATGCCTACTTGTTAACAGATTTGCATGCTCCAGTTTTTCACTAAGTCTGTAATCTGTTTATGTTTTTTGCCATGTTCACATGCTTGCAATTGTATTTTATGATTCCTTTTGGCTCAAGGTCACTAAGGGACTTTTGTTAAGCTCTTTGAGTAGATCCATGCCATTCTTTACTTTGCCATGTTAAGTTCCTGTAGCATATAGTTTTCATGCTCCAAATGTGCTACCTGATCTGAAATTCCAGACTAGTGTTAATTTCACTAAGTCTAAAACTTGTTTACCAATTGCACTTTTGCCATGCTTGTTTGAACCTGTTAATGGATGAATTGGCCGTAGCTCAGTGTTCATCTTTTGACAAGCTTTATGAATGGATCCCTGCCATGTATTTTGTTGTCTTGTTTGAGTGCTGTAGCATAATTAGCTTGATGCATTTAGATGGCTACTTATTGTTTATCGCAGACCGGTGCCATATTTGTTTTGCTTACCATTTCTAAACCGTGTCTCCGATTCCGGTGTTCTTTATATCGATTTCAACTGAAATCACCTCACCTTTCCAGTGGCACACTTGGATTTCCATGTTGAGGCCAGGTTCAATCATTCCTTGTCAAATCTTGCATATGCATCACATATCGCATCCCGCATAGCATACCATGTTTGCATTATGTTGTTCGAGCATTTGCACGTGGTTGATTGTGTTCCTTTTGCTTGTTTGTCTTGTTTGGGTAGAGCCGGGAGACGAGTTCGCTAACGAGGAGCCCGTTGAGTTTGCTTTTGAGGATCCAGTCAACTCTGACAACTTTGCAGGCAAGATGATCATACCCTCGAAATCACTTCTATCTTTGCTTTGCTAGATGCTCGCTCTTTTGCTATGCCTATGCTACGATGCCTACCACTTGCTTATCATGCCTCCCGAATTGCCATGTCAAACCTCTAACCCACCATGTCCTAGCAAACCGTTGTTTGGCTATGTTACCGCTTTGCTCAGCCCCTCTTATAGCGTTGCTAGTTGCAGGTGAAGATTGGAGATCGTTCCTTGTTGGAACATTATTTTTCTTGTTGGGATATCACTATATTATCTTGTTATCTTAATGCATCTATATAATTGGTAAAGGGTGGAAGGCTCGACCTCTTGCCTAGTGTTTTGTTCCACTCTTGCTGCCCTAGTTTCCGTCATATCGGTGTTATGTTCCCGGATTTTGCGTTCCTTACACGGTTGGGTAATAATGGGAACCCCTTGACAAATCGCCTTGAATAAAACTCTTCTAGCAATGCCCAACCTTGGTTTTACCATTTGCCACCTAGCCTCTTTTCCCTTGGGTTTCCGGAGCCCGAGGGTCATCTTATTTAAACCCCCCCCCGGGCCAGTGCTCCTCTGAGTGTTGGTCCAAACTAGAGTCCTGTGCAGCGCCCCCTCGGGGAAACTTGAGGTTTGGTTTTAGTTGTATGGAGAGCTCATCTGAGTGTGCCCTGAGAACGAGATATGTGCAGCTCCTATCGGGATTTGTCGGCACATTCGGGCGGTGTTGCTGGATTTGTTTTAACTTGTCGAAGTTGTCTTGTAGAACCGGGATACCGAGTCTGATCGGAATGTCTCGGGAGAAGGTATATCCTTCGTTGACCGTGAGAGCTTGTCATGGGCTAAGTTGTGACTCCCCTGCAGGGATTTGAACTTTCGAAAGCCGTGCCCATAGTTATGGGAAGATGGGAAATTGTTAATGTCCGGTTGTAGATAACTTGAACCTTAACTTAATTAAAATGAATCTATTGTGTGTGTTACCGTGATGGTCTCTTCTCGGCGGAGTCCGGGAAGTGAACACGGTGTTGGAGTAATGTTTGCCGTATGTTGTTCTCTAGTCCTTCATTCGTGCTTTGCCTTCTCTTCTCGCTCTCTTTTGCGAACAGGTTAGCCACCATATATGCTAGTCACTTGCTGTAGCTCCACATATTACCTTGCCTTTACCTATAAGCTTAAATAGTCTTAATCGCGAGGGTGCGAGATTGCTGAGTCCCCGTGGCTCACAGATTACTTCCAAACCAGATGCAGGGCCCGATGACTCCATTCCAGATGATGCGCTTGAGCTCAAGTGGGAGTTCAACGAAGACTCACGCCATTACTATGGTCTTTCCCTGATGATCAGTAGTGGTGCCCAGTTGGGGCGATCGGGACCATGTCGCTTGTTGGGGTTGATCTTTTATTTTGGTACCATAGTCGGACCCTAATTGTATTGGATGATGTAATGCTATTTATGTACTTTGTGTGACGTGGCGAGTGTAAGCCAACTATGTTCCTTTCCCCTTATTATCTATTTACATGGTTTGTTGTGAAGATTACCTTACTTGCGACATTGCTTTCAATGCGGTTATGCCTCTAAGTCGTGCTTCGACATGTAGGAGATATAGCCGAATCAAGGGCGTTACAAGTTGGTATCAGAGCCTTCCCTGACCTTAGGAGCCCCATTGCTTGATCGAATTAGCGGACGAGTTGAGTCTAGAAAAATGTTTTGAGTCATTTAGGAATTATATCGGAGAGTTTAGGAATTCTTTTTACTCCCTAGTCCCCTCATCGCTCTGGTAAGGCATCCTGACGTAGAGTTTTGTCTCTTCTCTTCTCAAATTTCACTAATTTTTTTTAGGATCATGCGGGTATCTTGGAATCGTTCTGATTGATTTGTGACGAGAACATTGTTCTTGGTGCCTCCTGTCATTTAGGGGTTGTGGTAGTGTCCCGGGGAGTTGAGCTCCGAGGTGTTGTCGTCACAATTTTATCGTTGCAGTTCTGGAATACCTGAGTTTAGTTCGTCGACATCGAAAATCTCTTTTATGCAGTTGTTGGTGAGATAACCTCGATGCCACCCAGTACTGGGGCGGGATTTCGGGAGTATTGCCATAACTTATATAACGGATACTTTTGAAGGTTGAGGTAGACGATTTCTGAAGTTTTCTCGGTTATGTGTTGAAGGATGGATACAACTGGATGTAGGATTTGCTAGATTTGGGTGAGATATTATGCTTCCCCTGTATCCCCAACACCTGATTGCATAACCGGAAAGGTTCGGGAGTTTCATAGGTGGGAATTCTTGTAGCTCTAGTTCTTCTTCCACGGATATTTGGTTTGAGATTGGGTGATCTTTACCGAGTATTTGTTCTTGCTCCGTACCTTGTTGATTTATTCCTCTACCTAAATTCTAAGTGGCTTCTCAATTTATGGATATGTGACCATTTCAAGTGGAATGCATTCGTTCATTTTGTTCGGATGTGAAGACGAAATGTTGCAATTTCTACCCGTTGGATTCAGCTTCAATTTTTGTCTATCATTGTGCTAATGGATGTCAACCTCTTTAGGATGGCTCCTCCAACGCGCACGACTCCGAATCCTAATCTGCCACCACCTCCCCCTCCTCCGGAGGCATGGCAAGCTGTGATGGCCGCTACCAATGCAAACACGCAGTTGATCATGCAAATTCTTCAAGAGCGCAACCAAGCGAACCAAGGCAACCAAGGCAACAATCAGAATCGCTTTGCTACACTCAACCAGTTCCTTGCTAACCAGCCAAAGACTTTCAGCAATTGTGTTGAGGCAACTGATGCTGACGATTGGCTCATGGACTTGTGCAAGCATTTCGAGTGCAGTAACGTCAGGCCTGAGGACTTTGTCAAGTTCGCTTCCTTCCAACTCAAAGACCAAGCTGCAGAATGGTTTCAGCAGTACAAAGATTCCAGAGGAGGCCGTGAGATTACTTGGGATGAATTCTGTCAAGACTTCAAAGCTCATCATATTCCTCAGAGCGTGGTTGAAAGCAAGCGTGAGGAATTCCGCAACCTGAAGCAAGGCTCTATGTCTGTCTATGACTACAACAAGTTGTTTCAGAAGCTCGCCCGCTTTCCTAAGCAGGACGTCCCTGACGAGAAGAGCATGATATATCAGTTCAGGGGTGGTCTCAGAGAAGAAATCCAGCTAGCTCTCGTTCTCTTTGAGCCCAGGAGGTACGATGAGTTTTACAACATGGCATTGAAGCAAGAGGCCGCTCAATTGAGGTGTGATTCTTCCAAGAAGCGAGTCAGAGATGCTACTCCTTCTTCCTCTACTCAAGTGGCTAAGCAGCAGAAGTATTGGCTTCCTCCTCCTTCGTTCCGTCAGCCTTTTCAGCAGAAGAGCAAAGGTGGCAGTGGATCTTCCCACCCACCCAGCCCTGGCTTTCAGAACAAGACTTCGTCTCAAGCTCCAAGATCGAGTGCTCTGTATCACCGTCCGCTTTCAGAGGTCACGTGCAACAAGTGCCAACAGAAGGGTCATCTATGCCAACAAATGCTTCAACCAGAGGCGTCTCCCTCCTCCTCCTCTTGTGAGATCGGCAAGTACAGCTGTGGTCAAGCATAACCCCAAGCACGCCAAGGTCAACATGGTGAATGCAGCTCAGGCAGAGGACTCGTCAGATGTCATCATGGGTAACCTTCCTGTTAATGATGTTCCTACAAGAGTTCTTTTTGACACTGGTGCATCGCATTGTTTCATTTCCAAACCTTTTGCATCAAAGGATGATTGTGATTATCAGTATCTGCAAAATTCTTTGCAAATCGTGTCACTGAGCAAGCAAATGACAGCTAATTTCTGCGTCCCGGATATTTCTATCACGTTGGGCGACTACAAATTTCTAGCTTCTCCTATTGTTCTGGGCGACTTAGATATTGATCTTATTCTCGGAATGGATTGGCTTTCTAAGCACAAGGCGCATCTTGATTGTGCTGCCAGGCAGATTCAATTGATACATTCGTCTGAGGATGTAATTGTCTTTGCCGCTCGTGATGATACAATCCGCCTGTTTTCTCTCAATGAGAAGGGTGAACTCGATGCCATCTCTCAAATTCTAGTCGTTTGCGAATATCAAGACGTCTTTCCAGAAGAGCTTTCAGGAATGCCTCCACACCGGCCAGTTGAATTCGTCATCGATCTTGAGCCTGGCACGGAACCGGTGTGCAAGCGTCCTTACAAGCTCGGACCTGAAGAGTTGAAGGAGCTGAAGAAGCAACTCGATATTCAAGAGCGAATGGGTCTCATCCGACCTAGTTCTTCTCCGTGGGGTTGTGGAGTACTTTTTGTGAAGAAGAAGGATGGAACGGACCGACTTTGTGTTGACTACCGTCCAATGAACAAGAAGACTATCAAGAACAAGTACCCACTTCCCAACATCAATGAGCTGTTTGAACAACTCAAAGGTGCCCAAGTATTCTCCAAGCTTGATCTCCGTATGGGTTATCACCAGATTCGAATCCGTGAGCAAGATATTCCCAAGACGGCTTTCAAAACAAGCTATGGTTCATATGAATACACTGTCATGTCTTTTGGCCTCGTGAATGCTCCTCCGACTTTCTCTCGCATGATGAACTTCATCTTCAACGCCTACACAAATGACTTCGTTTTGGTCTATCTCGACGACATTCTAGTCTTTTCGAAGAACAAGGAAGATCATGCCAAGCACTTGCGTTTGGTGCTCGATAAGCTCGGGGAACATTAGTTCTACGCCAAGTTCTCTAAGTGCGAGTTTTGGCTCGATGAGGTTCTTTATCTTGGGCATATCATCTCTGCCAAGGGCATTGCGGTGAATCCTGAGAAGGTGTCTGCAATTGTGAATTGGGAACCACCTCAGAACGTGAAGCAACTTTGCATCTTCCTCGGTCTCGCAAGCTACTGTCGAAGGTTCGTGGAGAACTTTTCTAAGATTGCGAAGCCTCTTTCAAACCTTCTCCAGAAGCACGTCAAGTACGTTTGGTCTTCGGAATGTGACATCGCTTTCAACACTTTGAAAGAGAAATTGGTCACTACTCCAGTTCTGACTCCTCCTGATGAATCCAAACCGTTCGAGGTCTTCTGCGATGCCTCTCTTCAAGGTCTTGGTGCAGTGTTGATGCAAGAGAAGAAAGTTGTGGCTTATACCTCTCGTCAGCTGAAGCCCACCGAGAAGAACTACCCCACTCATGACCTCGAGTTGGCGGCAGTTGTGCATGCTCTTTTGACTTGGAGACATCTCTTATTGGGAAGGAAAGTGGACATTTTCACTGACCACAAGAGTCTCAAGTACATATTCACTCAGCCTAATCTCAACCTCAGGCAGACTCGTTGGGTCGAAATGATTCAAGAGTATAATCCGAGTATCGAGTATACTCCAGGCAATGCCAATGTGATTGCTGATGCATTGAGCAGGAAGGCTTACTGCAACAGTCTGATTCTCAAGCCTTACCAACCCGAGATTTGTGAAGCTTTCCGCAAACTCAATTTGCAAGTTGTTCCTCAAGGCTTCCTCGCCAACCTTCAAGTCTCTCCTACTTTGGAAGACTAGATTCGGCAGGCTCAACTTCTTGATGCTATGGTGAAGAAGGTGAAGATTGGGATTGCCAAGAGTCAACCCAAGTACAAGTGCTACCGCCTTGATGACAAGGATACTCTCTTCTTCGAGGATCGGATTGTTGTGCCCAAAGGTGACCTTCGTAAAGTGATCATGAACGAGGCTCACAATTCACTCCTCTCCATCCACCCTGGGTGTACGAAGATGTATCAGGACCTCAAGCAGGCTTATTGGTGGACTCGAATGAAGTGAGAGATTGCTAAGTTCGTGAATGAATGTGATGTCTGCAGAAGAGTGAAGGCAGAACACCAAAGGCCAGCTGGTCTCCTCCAACCTCTTGCCATTCCAGAATGGAAGTTTGACCACATTGAGATGGACTTCATGACTGGGTTTCCAAAGTCCAAGCGTGGCAATGATGCTATATTCGTTGTCATCGACAAACTCACTAAAGTGGCTCACTTTCTGCCTATCAAAGAGTCTATCACTGCAGCTCAATTGGCGGAGTTGTATACCTCTCGGATTGTCTCTCTGCACGGTATTCCATAGGTGATCTCTTCAGACCATGGCAGCATCTTTACCTCCAAGTTTTGGGAGTCTTTTTAGAAGGCCATGGGCACCAACATCCGCTTCAGCACAGCTTTCCATCCTCAAACTAGCGGTCAAGTCGAGCGTGTCAATCAGATTCTTGAAGATATGCTCAGGGCTTGCGTTATCTCCTTCGGTATGAAGTGGGAAGATTATCTTCCATATGCTGAATTCTCCTACAACAACAGTTTTCAAGCGAGTTCGGGCAAGGCCCCATTCGAAATTCTGTATGGCAGGAAGTGCTGTACTCCTCTCAACTGGTCTAAAACCGGTGAACGTCAACTTCTCGGAAATGACTTAATCACAGAGGCAGAAGAGATGTGTAAAGTCATTCGTGATAACCTCAAAGCAGCGCAATCGCGCCAGAAGAGCTACTATGATAGTAAGCACCGTGATTTGGCTTTCGAGATCGGAGACCATGTTTACCTCCGCATCTCTCCAATGAAAGTTACTCGTCGCTTTGGTATCGAAGGGAAGCTTGCCCCTAGATACGTGGGTCCTTTCAAGATCGTCAGCAAGAGAGGCGATCTCGCCTATCAACACGAGCTTCCTTCAAACTTTGCCAATGTGCACGACGTGTTCCATGTCTCTCAGCTCTGCAAGTGCTTCAAGACTCCTGACCGCGCTGTCAACTTCGAAGATATTGATCTCCAAGAAGATCTCTCTTATCGTGAGCACCCCGTTGCTATTCTTGAAGAGACTGAACGCAAGACTCGCAATAAGTCAATCAAATTCCTCAAAGTCAAGTGGTCACACCATTCCGACCGTGAAGCCACCTGGGAGCGCGAGGATCACCTCCGTTCTGAGTACCCGGCGTTCTTCCAGTCCTAGATCTCGAGACAAGATCCTTTCGTAGTGGTGGAGCGTTGTAACACCCCGGATGTAATTTACCTTTTATGTACTCCAACTCTTGCCGTTTCCGGCGCTAAGTTATTTTATTTCCTCGGGTTTGGGTTTTTGTCTCCGTGTGTTGTTGTCGGTTGTCATGCATCTCATATCATGTCATCATGTGTATTGCATTTGCATACGTGTTCGTCTCATGCATCCGAGCATTTTCCCCGTTGTCCGTTTTGCATTCCGGCGCTCCTATCTCCTCCGGTGGTCCTTTCTACCTTTCTTTTGTGTGTGGGGGTTAAACATTTCCGGATTGGACCGAGACTTGCCAAGCGACCTTGGTTTACTACCGGTAGACCGCCTGTCAAGTTTCGTACCATTTGGACTTCGTTTGATACTCCAACGGTTAACCGAGGGACCGAGAAGGCCTCGTGTGTGTTGTAGCCCAAAACCCTTCCAATTTGTCCCCAAACCCACCAAAACCCTCCCCATCATATAGAGCGTTCGATCACGATCGCGTGGCCGAAAACCGCACCTCTTTTGGACTCTCCTAGCTCCCTCTATGCCTATAAATAGGTCCTCCTTCGAAATCCATGGATTCCTCTCCCCCGAAACCCTAGATCCATCTACCCCGCCGCCGCCGGACGAAACCTCATCGGACGGACATGTCCGCCCCCGCCGCCGACCACTCCTGACGCGCCACGTCATCGCCCGCGCACCCCACTTCGCCGCGAATCCCGTCGGCCCGCGGAGCCCGCCCCGGGCCCCTGAGGCCCATCGCGAATCCCGCTGCCCCATGCCTCTCTCCTCCGCCGCAGGCCACCGCGCCGGCCGCCGCGTCCCTCACCGGCGTCGATGATCGCGGCCGCCTCCTCCTCAACGGCCGGCACCGCCCCACTCCGGCTTCCCCGAGCTCCCCCGCCCTCGCCGCCATTCTACCTCGCCGCCTGACGCCCCGACGAGCCCCTCCTCTCCTTGGAAAGTCCGGCCGGCCTCCTTCCTCCGACGACCTCAACTCCGGCGATGTTGAACCTCGAAGTCCGCGCATGCTACAGTGTCGGCCAGATCTAGATTGAGGGGTTGACTTTTTCTCAGAAACCCTAACTATATTGCATTTTTCATCATGCTATATCTCCGCATCCGTAGCTCCGTTTTGGGCGTGTAGCATATCAAAATGTTTGTCTCAGAGAGTACATCATTTCATCTCATTGCATCATTTTCATTTGAGCTCATCTTGATGCCCGAAATGCTGTTGGAAGAGAGCTATTTGAGTTAATTGTCAGATCTGCTGCACCAAATAGCTATTTGTCATTTTTGCCATGATTAATGTGTGCATGATATGCTCCTGAGCTCTACATGTGTTTTGTTATATGCTTTTCCATCTTTACAGAGGTGCTATCCATGTATTTTTGTGATATGTGTGGTGACTAGCACAAGCTTGCAAAGTAGTGCATTTGTTAATGCTGATTTCAGGGACTTAGAGATTTCACTAAGTCCTTGATCTGTTCTTATCAATATGCCATATGTTCATGTTGTTTCCTAGTGATCCGTGCCTCTTTTGAGGATGATCAGTAAGGATGTTTTGTTAATCTTGTAGTTCTCTATCCATCCATGTATTTCTTTGCATTTATGGAGCACCCTAGCTTGAGTCAATCGAGCTCTACTTTTGCTATTTCGTGAATCTGGGCAGATTGTCTACTTGTTAGCGATTTTGCTGAGGATGTTGTTGTTGATCCATGCATGCTATGTTGTTGTTCTTGCCATGTCTAGCTTATATAATATGTATTCTCGATGGGTGTACGCTTAGTTTGTCATGCCTTGCTCTGTAGTGAGTGCATCGAGCTCATGAACATGCCTACTTGTTAACAGATTTGCATGCTCCAGTTTTTCACTAAGTCTTTAATCTGTTTATGTTTTTTGCCATGTTCACATGCTTGCAATTGTATTTTATGATCCCTTTTGGCTCAAGGTCACTAAGGGACTTTTGTTAAGTTCTTTGAGTAGATCCATGCCATGCTTTACTTTGCCATGTTAAGTTCCTGTAGCATATAGTTTTCATGCTCCAAAGTGTGCTACCTCATCTTAAATTCCAGACTAGTGTTAATTTCACTAAGTTTGAAACCTTTTTACCAATTGCACTTTTGCCATGCTTGTTTGAACCTGTTAATGGATGAATTGGCCGTAGCTCAGTGTTCATCTTTTGACAAGCTTTATGAATGGATCCCTGCGATGTATTTTGTTGTCTTGTTTGAGTGCTGTAGCATAATTATCTTGATGCATTTAGATGGCTACTTGCTGTTTGTCGCAGACCGGTGCCATATTTGTTCTGCTTGCCATTTCTAAACCGTGTCTCCGATTCCAGTGTTCTTTATATCGATTTCAACCGAAATCACCTCACCTTTCCAGTGGCACACTTGGATTTCCAAGTTGAGGACAGGTTCAATCATTCCTTGTCAAATCTTGCATATGCATCACATATCGCATCCCGCATAGCATACCATGTTTGCACCCTCGAAATCACTTCTATCTTTGCTTTGCTAGATGCTCGCTCTTTTTCTATGCCTATGCTACGATGCCTACCAGTTGCTTATCATGCCTCCCGAATTGCCATGTCAAACCTCTAACCCACCATGTCCTAGCAAGCCGTTGTTTGGCTATGTTACCGCTTTGCTCAGCCCTCTTATAGCGTTGCTAGTTGCAGGTGAAGATTGGAGATCGTTCCTTGTTGGAACATTATTTTTCTTGTTGGGATATCACTATGTTATCTTGTTATCTTAATGCATCTATATAATTGGTAAAGGGTGGAAGGCTCGACCTCTTGCCTAGTGTTTTGTTCCACTCTTGCCGCCCTAGTTTCCGTCATATCGGTGTTATGTTCCCGGATTTTGCGTTCCTTACACGGTTGGGTAATAATGGGAACCCCTTGACAAATCGCCTTGAATAAAACTCTTCCAGCAATGCCCAACCTTGGTTTTACCATTTGCCACCTAGCCTCTTTTCCCTTGGGTTTCCGGAGCCCGAGGGTCATCTTATTTAAACCCCCCCAGGCCAGTGCTCCTCTGAGTGTTGGTCCAAGCTAGAGTCCTGTGCAGCGCCCCCTCGGGGAAACTCGAGGTTTGGTTTTAGTTGTATGGAGAGCTCATCTAAGTGTGCCCTGAGAACGAGATATGTGCAGCTCCTATCGGGATTTGTCGGCACATTAGGGCGGTGTTGCTGGATTTGTTTTAACTTGTCGAAGTTGTCTTGTAGAACCGAGATATCGAGTCTGATCGGAATGTCTCGGGAGAAGGTATATCCTTCATTGACCGTGAGAGCTTGTCATGGGCTAAGTTGGGACTCCCCTGTAGGGATTTGAACTTTCGAAAGCCGTGCCCGCGGTTATGGGCAGATGGGAATTTGTGAATGTCTGGTTGTAGATAACTTGAACCTTAACTTAATTAAAATGAATCTACCGTGGGTGTTACCGTGATGGTCTCTTCTCGACGGAGTCCGGGAAGTGAACACGGTGTTGGAGTAATGTTTGCCGTAGGTTTTCTCTAGTCCTTCGTTCGTGCTTTGCCTTCTCTTCTCGCTCTCTTTTGCGAACAGGTTAGCCACCATATATGCTAGTCGCTTGCTGCAGCTCCACATATTACCTTGCCTTTACCTATAAGCTTAAATAATCTTGATCGCGAGGGTGCGAGATTGCTGAGTCCCCGTGGCTCACAGATTACTTCCCAACCAGATGCAGGGCCCGATGACTCCGTTCCAGATGATGCGCTTGAGCTCAAGTGGGAGTTCGACGAAGACTCACGCCGTTACTATGGTCTCTCCCTGATGATCAGTAGTGGTGCCCAGTTGGGGCGATCGGGACCATGTCGCTTGTTGGGGTTGATCTTTTATTTTGGTACCGTAGTCGGACCCTGATTGTATTGGATGATGTAATGCTATTTATGTACTTTGTGTGACGTGGCGAGTGTAAGCCAACTATGTTCCTTTCCCCTTATTATCTATTTACATGGGTTGTTGTGAAGATTAGCTTACTTGGGACATTGCTTTCAATGTGGTTATGCCTCTAAGTCGTGCTTCGACACGTAGGAGATATAGCCGCATCGAGGGCGTTACATTTGCTTATGTGGAGAGTAATAAAAATTCTATGCTTGTGCATCATGAAAAGAATGCCTTATGTGATGGTTATATTGTTGAATTTATTCATGATGCTACTGAAAATTATTATGAGGGAGGAATATATGCTTGTAGGAATTGCAATAATATCAAGTTTCCTCTCTATGTGCTTAAAATCTTGAAGTTATGCTTGTTTTGCTTTCCTATGCTAGTTCATTCTTATTCCCATAAATTATTTATCACAAAATCCCTATGCATAGGAAGTGGGTTAGACTTAAATGTGCTAGCCATATTCTTCATGATGCTCTCTTTATGTTTTAGTTCTTATCTTTTATGTGAGCATCATTGAAATCATCATGCCTAGCTAGGGGCGATAACGCTTGTTGGGAGGCAACCCAATTTTATTTTTGTTCTTTGCTTTTTGTTCCCGTTTAGTAATAAATAATTCATCTAGCTTTTGGTATGATTGTGTTTTTATGTTTTAATTAGTGTTTGTGCCAAGTAAAGCCTTTAGGATCTTCTTGGGTGATTGTTGTTTGATCTTGCTGATAAAAACAAAAAATATGCACTCATGAAAATAATTATCATTTTTACCAGAGAGCGATAAAGTACCAATTACAACTGCAGTAGATCAATATATTTTTTATCCTATTCGTCCTAATTTTTCAGAATTTTTAGAGTTACAGAAGTATTCAAAATCTCCAGATTACTACAGATTGTTCTGTTTTTGACAGATTCTGTTTTCATTGTGTTGTTTGCTTATTTTGATGAATCTATGAGTAGTATCAGAGGGTATGAACCATAGAGAAGTTGGAATACAATAGATATTACACCAATATGAATTTAGAATGAGTTCACAACATTACCTAAGTGGTGATTTATTTTCTTATACTAACGGAGCTTACGAGTTTTCTGTTAAGTTTTGTGTTGTGAAGTTTTCAAGTTTTGGGTAAAGATTCGATGTACTATGGAATAAGGAGTGGCAAGATTCTAAGATTGGGGATGTCCAAGGCACCCCAAGGTAATATTCAAGGACAACCAAGAGCCTAAGCTTGGGGATGCCACGGATGGCATCCCCTCTTTCGTCTTCGTTCATCGGTAACTTTACTTGGAGCTATATTTTTATTCACCACATGATATGTGTTTTGCTTGGAGCGTCAATTTGTTTTATTAGGATTTGCTTGCTGTTTGAATAAAGTACTTAAGATCTAAAATTTATTTATGAGGAGGAGTCTTCACATAGTTATATAATTATTCAACTACTCATTGTGCTTCGCTTATATCTTTTGGAGCAGTTTGTCATTTGCTCTAGTGCTTCACTTATATCTTCTTAGAGCATGGCGGTAGTTTTATTTTGAAGAAATTGTTGAACTCTCATGCTTCACTTATATTATTTCTAGAGTCTTTAGAATAGCATGGTAATTTGCTTTGGTTATAAATCTAGTCCTAATATGATGGGCATCCAAGATGGGTATAATAAAAACTTTCATATAAAGTGCATTGAATACTATGAGAAGTTTGATTCCTTATGATTGTTCTGAGATATGAAGATGGTGATATTAGAGTCATGCTAGTGAGTAGTTGTGAATTTGAGAAATACTTGTGTTAAGGTTTATGAGTCCCATAGCATGCACGTATGGTGAACCGTTGTGTAACAAAGTTGGAGCATGAGATATTTTTTGATTGTCTTCCTTATGAGTGGCCGTCGGGGTCGAGCGATGGTCTTTTCCTACCAATCTATCTCTCTAGGAGCATGCGCGTAGTACTTTGTTTCGATAGCTAATAGAATTTTGCAATAAGTATGTGAGTTCCAAGATGGGTATAATAAAAACTTTCATATAAAGTGCATTGAATACTATGAGAAGTGTGATTCCTTATGATTGTCTTGAGATATGAAGATGGTGACATTAGAGTCATGCTAGTGATTAGTTGTGAATTTGAGAAATACTTGTGTTAAGGTTTGTGAGTCCCGTATCATGCACGTATGGTGAACCATTATGTAACGAAGTTGGAGCATGAGGTATTTTTTGATTGTCTTCCTTATGAGTGGCCATCGGGGACGAGCGATGGTCTTTTCCTACCAATCTATCTCTCTAGGAGCATGCGCGTAGTACTTTGTTTCGGTAGCTAATAGACTTTTGCAGTAAGTATGTGAGTTCTTTATGACTAATGTTGAGTCCATGGATTATACGCACTCTCATCCTTCCACCACTGCTAGCCTCTCTAGTACCGTGCAACTTTTGCCGGTACCATAAACCCACCATATACCTTCCTCAGAACAGCCACCATACCTACCTATTATGGCATTTCCATAGCCATTCCGAGATATATTGCCATGCAATTCCACCGTTCCATTTATTATGACACGCTCCATCATTGTCATATTGCTTTGCATGATCATGAAGTTGACATTGTATTTGTGGCAAAGCCACCTTCATAATTCTTTCATACATGTCACTCTTGATTCATTGCACATCCCGGTACACTGCCGGAGGCATTCACATAGAGTCATATTTTGTTATAATTATCGAGTTGTAATTCTTGAGTTGTAAGTAAACAAAAGTGTGATGATATTCATTATTAGAGCATTGTCCCATGTGAGGAAAGGATGATGGAGACTATGATTCCCCCACAAGCCAAAAAAAGAGGCCATAAACAAGAGAAAAAAGGCCCAAATAAAAAATGACAGAAAAAGAGAGAAGGGGCAATGTTACTATCCTTTTTTCCACACTTGTGATTCAAAGTAGCACCATGATCTTCATGATACAGAGTCTCTTATTTTGTCACTTTCATATACTAGTGGGAATTTTTCATTATAGAACTTGACTTGTATATTCCAATGATGGGCTTCCTCAAAATGCCCTAGGTCTTTATGAGCAAGCAAGTTGCATGCACACCCACTTAGTTTCTTTTGTTGAGCTTTCATATATTTATAGCTCTAGTGCATCCGTTGCATGGCAATCCCTACTCCTTGCATTGATATCAATTGGTGGGCATTTCCATAGCCTGTTGATTAGCCGCGTCAATGTGAGATTTTATCCTTTTTGTCTTCTCACACAACATCCACCATCATATTCTATTCCACCCATAGTGCTATGTCCATGGCTCGCGCTCATATATTGCGTGAAAGTTGAAAGAGTTTGAAAAGGCTAAGTATGAAACAATTGCTTGGCTTGTCATCGGGGTTGTGCATGATGGGAGCATTTTGTGTGACGAAAATAAAGCATGGCCAAACTATATGATTTTGTAGGGATAAGCTTTCTTTGGCTATGTTATTTTGATAAGACATAATTGCTTGGTTAGTATGCTTGAAGTATTATTGTTTTTATTTGAATATTAAACTTTTGACTTGAATCTTATGGATCTGAATATTCTTGCCACATAGATAAGATTACATTAATGAATATATTAGGTAGCATTCCACATCAAAAATTCTGTTTTTATCATTTACCTACTCGAGGATGAGCAGGAATTAAGCTTGGGGATGCTTGATACATCTCCAACGTATCTATAATTTTTGATTGTTACATGCTATTATATTATCCATTTAGGATGTTTTATATGCATTTATATGGTATTTTATATGATTTTTGGGACTAGCCTATTAACCTAGAGCCCAATGCCAGTTTTTGTTTTTTCCTTGTTTTTGAGTTTTACAGAAAAGGAATACCAAACGGAGTCCAATTGACATGCCAATTTTTGATGATTTTTTATGGACCGAAAGAAGCCCCCGGAGTAAAAGAGTTGCACCAGAAGAGTCCCGGGCCGTCCACGAGGGTGGGGGCGCGCCCTAGCCTCCCTGGGCGCGCCCCCTATCTCGTAGACGACTCGAAGACCCCCCTGACATGAGACCTACGCCAAAAATTCCTACAAATACAAAAACCTCCAGAAAATAACCTAGATCAGGAGTTCCGCCGTCGCAAGCCTCTGTAGCCACCGAAAACCAATCTAGACCCGTTCCGGCACCCTGCCGGAGGGGGGAATCCCTCTTCAGTGGCCATCTTCATCATCCCGACGTTTTCCATGACGAGGAGGGAGTAGTTCACCCTCGGGGCTAAGGGGTATGTACCAGTAGCTATGTGTTTGATCTCTCTCTCTCTCTCTCTCTCTCTCGTGTTCTTGATTCGGCACGATCTTGATGTATTGCGAGCTTTGCTATTATAGTTGGATCTTATAATGTTTCTCCCCCTCTATCTCTTGTAATGGATTGAGTTTTCCCTTTGAAGTTATCTTATCGGATTGAGTCTTTAAGGATTTGAGAACACTCGATGTATGTCTTGCATGCGATTATCTGTGGTGACAATGGGATATTCACGTGATCCACTTGATGTATGTCTTGGTGATCAACTTGCAAGTTCCGTGACCTCGTGAACTTATGCATAGAGGTTGGCAAACATTTTCGTCTTGACTCTCCGGTGGAAACTTTGGGGCACTCTTTGAAGTTCTTTGTGCTGGTTGAATAGATGAATCTGAGATTGTGTGATGCATATCGTATAATCATACCCACGGATACTTGAGGTGACATTGGAGTATCTAGGTGACATTAGGGTTTTGGTTGATTTGTGTCTTAAGGTGTTATTATAGTATGAACTCTGGGATAGATTGAACGAAAAGAATAGCTTCGTGTTATTTTACTACGGACTCTTGAATAGATTGACCAGAAAGGATAACTTTGAGGTGGTTTCGTACCCTACAATAATCTCTTTGTTTGTTCTCCGCTATTAGTGACTTTGGAGTGACTCTTTGTTGCATGTTGAGGAATAGTTATATGATCCAATTATGTTATTATTGTTGAGAGAACTTGCACTAGTGAAAGTATGAACCCTAGGCCTTGTTTCAGCGCATTGCAATGCCGTTTTCACTCACTTTTATCATTAGTTACCTTGCTGTTTTTATATTTTCAGATTACAAAAACCTATATCTACCATCCATATTGCACTTGTATCACCATATCTTCGCCGAACTAGTGCACCTATACAATTTGCCATTGTATTGGGTGTGTTGGGGACACAAGAGACTCTTTGCTATTTGGTTGCAGGGTTGTTTGAGAGAGACCATCTTCATCCTACGCCTCCCATGGATTGATAAACCTTAGGTCATCCACTTGAGGGAAATTTTCTATTGTCCTACAAACCTCTGCACTTGGAGGCCCAACTACGTCAACAAGAAGAAGGTTGTGTAGTAGATGAAGGAAATATGCCCTAGAGGCAATAATAAAGTTGTTATTTATATTTCCTTATATCATGATAAATGTTTATTATTCATGCTAGAATTGTATTAACCGGAAACTTAGTACATGTGTGAATACATAGACAAACAGAGTGTCACTAGTTTGCCTCTACTTGACTAGCTCGTTGAATCAATGATAGTTATGTTTCCTAACCATAGACATGAGTTGTCATTTGATTAACGGGATCACATCATTACAGAATGATGTGATTGACTTGACCCATCCGTTAGCTTAGCACGATGATCGTTTAGTTTGTTGCTATTGCTTTCTCCATAACTATACATGTTCCTATGACTATGAGATCATGCAACTCCCAAATACTGGAGGAACACTTTGTGTGCTACCAAATGTAACAATGTAACTAGGTGATTATAAAGGTGCTCTACAGGTGTCTTCGATGGTGTTTGTTGAGTTGGCATGTATCAAGGTTAGGATTTGTCACTCCGATTGTCGGAGAGGTATCTCTGGGCCCTATCGGTAATGTACATCACAATAAGCCTTGCAAGCAATGTAGCTAATGAGTTAGTTACGGGATGTAGCATTAAGGAACAAGTAAAGAGACTTGCCGGTAACGAGATTGAACTAGGTATTGAGATACCGACGATCGAATCTCGTTCAAGTAACGTACCAGTGACAAAGGGAACAACGTATACCGTTGTGCGGTTTGACCGATAAAGATCTTCGTAGAATATGTAGGAGCCAATATGAGCATCCAGGTTCCGCTATTGGTTATTGAATAGAGACATGTCTCGGTCATGTCTACATAGTTCTCGAACCCGTAGGGCCCGCACGCTTAACATTTGGTGACGATCAGTATTATGAGTTTATGTGTTTTGATGTACCGAAGGTAGTTCGGAGTCCCGGATTTGATCACGGACATGATGAGGAGTCTCGGAATGGTCGAGACATAAAGATCAATATATTGGAAGCCTATATTTGGACATCGGAATGGTTCCGAGTGGTTCGGGCATTTTTCTGGAGTACCGGGAGGTTACCGGAACCCCCTGGGGAGTATATGGGCCTTATTGGGCCTTAGTGGAATTGAGGAGAGGGAAGGGAAAGAGGGAGGCGCGCCCCCCAAAGCCCAATCCGAATTTGTAGGGGGGCAGGCCCCCTTTCCTTCCTCCCTCTCTCCTCCCTGCTTCCTCTCCTACTCCTACTTGGAAGGGGGGATCCTACTCCCGGAGGGAGTAGGACTCCCCTAGGGCGCGCCATAGAGAGGGCCGGCCCTCCCCCTCCTCCACTCCTTTATATACGGGGGAGGGGGGCACCCCATGGACACACAAGTTGATCATTGATCTTTAGCCGTGTGTGGTGCCCCCTCCACCATAATCCACCTCGATTATATCATAGCGGTGCCTAGGCGAAGCCCTGTTCCGGTAGCAACATCATCACTGTCATCACGCCGTTGTGCTGACGAAACTCTCCCACGAAGCTCTAATGGATCGTGACTTCACGGGACGTCACCGAGCTGAACGTGTGCAGATCACGGAGGTGCCGTGTCTTTGGTACTAGATCGGTCGATCGTGAAGATGTACGACTACATCAACCGCGTTGTCATAACGCTTCCACTTGGTCTACAAGGGTATGTAGACGATACTCTCCCCTCTCGTTGCTATGCATCACCATGATCTTGCGTGTGCGTAGGAATTATTTTGAAATTACTGCGTGCCCCAATAATAGACATCACCTATCGTCTCCCTTTATGCCTCCCAAGATCCGCCTCCACTGATGCCATGTCATTGCGCATCGTCAACTTCTGCCGACATGGGCCACGCTCGGATGCTAATCCTCTATGACTCACAGGCGTGATCGTCTCCGCCATAACCAACGTCACCGCCGGTCGGGCCATCGGCATAGATCATGACCTTGCAGGTCTCCCATTGGCCCAAGGATGAGTAGCCCGGCGAGGCCAGCCACATCCTTATCATCCCGCTAGTGGCGCGACAAGAGAAAGGGTACCGCATGTGGCACAACGGACCTTGGGAGTACAAGCTCCACGATCGTGACGTAGTACATAGGATGGTGCCCCACGCATGCATCACGGCAATACCACGTCATCCCGCCTCATATTCCATTTCTGTGCATCTGTCGGCACCACACTGGAATATTATCCCCATACATCCAACTAGGCATCCATGATTCCAGACTTTGGATCATCGTCATGGGGTCAGAGAAGCGCGTACATGTACATCCCAGCAGCATATATTTCTACCTTCCCATCACTTATTGAAGATTTTCTTAATTTTATCCTTGTCAAAAGGTACATCTCCATTTCAATCGGGGAAGAAGTGCACATACCACTGCAAACTGATCATGCAACCACTTGTGGTGATCAAGTCGAGTAGTTGTTGTTTCGGACGCCGGCGCAACGGCAGTCGCAACATCACTCATCAGAGGCACCCAGGAGGAGATGTGCTGGGAGGAGACCTAGCTCGTGGATGCCAACTCTGGCAGAACTGTGGGAGTAAGGAAATGGAGGATGGCTGGAGGAGAAGAGGTAGACGTTTAGCCATATGACTTGGAACTCAAGGTTGGGTCTTAAGTCTTACATTCAAGGACGTCAATCGAAAGGTGCATGGAAACTCACTTCTTAGATTAGGTGCATGTGTCAACTCTCTCATATCTGAGAGAATCGATTTTAGTTTTCAATCGTCAAACATTTTTCCAGACAACCTTTCCTTGGATAGTGCTCTTTTTGCTGGTTCTGATGATAAAGTGGAGGTACGAACAAACCCAGTTAACCTAGAAACACTACTACTAAATTCATGTAATTTGATGTTATAGATGGATTAATTATTTCAGATAGTTAATTTTGTAGGGAGAAGAGAAAATATAGTTTCTTGAACTAATAATTATTAAATAACTAGAAAACACTTGTTGGGCAATCTAATCATTTTTAATACAATTCTTTGCAACATGCTTATTTAGATTTGAACAATAGGCTTTCATAAACTGTTAATTATTGATAGCTCATTGGTCGGGCATGTCCCTTGCTTAAGAAGATTGTCTGTTCACGGAGTCTTAGGGCTCACAACCCAAGAGCCAACACTAACGCTAGGATTGATTTCCTGTTAGTTTTTCCGAGTTCCCCATCCAAGCCCGAGATATTGTGTTGTGTATGCAAAACTAATCACCGATGCTTCATATGCCTTTTTTTCTGCCTGAGCCTATTTGATTAGAGTCTGACGCTAACAAGAGCACTAAAAACCCGGACTACGAAGCTTTCCCTCAACTAACTAGCAGATCCAGACGAGATTTTCCCATCTTAATAATCGAAGCCCTCAGGTTTTCTCTCATGAGGGGTACATATGAGCATGCAAAATAACCTGAGAATCAAATGGACTCATAGAACACTTTATTCTGGTAGTGTAATGTATGTGCATCCATCATCTCTAATCCTAAATTCTTAGTACGTAGGTCCCCGCTCGTTTCGTTTGTTACTGTGCACCCCATCGATTGAATTGGTACAACCCACCGATTTATTTCTTACCTTGTTGTCTCCCTTTAATTACGCGGAGAAACAAATCAGCATGCAATCGCTCCAACCATAGTTTTAGTTAACGCACACACATCTCCCCCATTAAAATTGGGACACACTCCTTTTCTTCCCTGGACATTGAACTCCTGACAGAAGAAGATGCGATCAGCCTCCCGCCTCATTGAAGGAAATATGCCCTAGAGGCAATAATAAAGTTGTTATTTATGTTTCCTTATATCATGATAAATATTTATTATTCATGCTATAATTGTATTAACCAGAAACTTAGTACATGTGTGAATACATAGACCAACCGAGTGTCCCTAGTATGCCTCTACTAGACTAGCTCGTTAATCAAAGATGTCTAAGTTTCCTAACCATAGACATGTGTTGTCATTTGATGAACGAGATCACATCATTAGAGAATGATGTGATGGACAAGACCCATCCGTTAGCTTAGCATAATGATCGTTTAGTTTTTTCGCTATTGCTTTCTTCATGACTTATACATGTTCCTCTGACTATGAGATTATGTAACTCCCGAATACTGAAGGAACACCTTGTGTGCTATCAAACGTCACAACATAACTGGGTGATCATAAAGATGCTCTACAGGTGTCTCCGATGGTGTTTGTTGAGTTAGCATAGATCGAGATTAGGATTTGTCACTCCGTGTATCGGAGAGGTATCTCTGGCCCTCTCGGTAATGCACATCACTATGAGCCTTGCAAGCAATGTGACTAATGAGTTAGTTACGGGATGATGCATTATGGAACGAGTAAAGAGACTTGTCGGTGATGAGATTGAACTAGGTATGATGATACCGACGATCGAATCTCGGGCAAGTAACATACCGATGACAAAGGGAACAACGTATGTTGTTATGTGGTTTGACCGATAAAGATCTTCATAGAATATTTAGCAACCAATATGAGCATCCAGGTTCCGCTATTGGTTATTGACCGGAGATGTGTCTCGGTCATGTCTACATAGTTCTCAAACTCGCAGGGTCCGCACGCTTAACGTTCGATGACGATTTGTATTATGAGTTATGTGATTTGATGACCGAAGTTTGTTCGGAGTCCCTGATGAGATCGCAGACATGACGAGGAGTCTCGAAATGGCCGAGAGGTAAAGATCGATATATTGGAAGGTCATATTCGGACACCGGAATGGTTCCGAAGTGTTTCGGGTATTTTTCGGAGTACTGGGAGGTTACCAGAACCCCCGGGGAAGTAGTGGGCCTTAATGGGATTTAGTGGAAAGGAGAGAAGGGCCTCAAGGGGTGGCTGCCCCCCCATGGCTGGTCCGAATTGGACTAGGAGGGGGCGGCGCCCCCCTCTTTCCTTCTCCCCTCTTCCTCCTTCCCTCCTTCTCCTTGTTGGCATAGGAAAGAGGGGGGGGGACCGAATCCTACTTGGACCGGGAGTCCAAGTAGGACCCTCCCCCTTGGCGCGCCCCCCTTGGGCCGGCCTCCTCTTCCCCCTCCTTTATATACGCGGGAGGGGGCACCCCAAAGACACACCAAGTCTTCTCTTAGGCATGTGCAGTGCCCCCCTCCACAGTTACACACCTCGGTCATATCATCGTAGTGCTTAGGTGAAGCCCTGCGCCGGTAACTTCATCATCACCGTCAACACTCTGTCGTGCTGACGAAACTCTCCCTCATCCTCAACTGGATCAAGAGCTCGAGGGACGTCATCGTGTTGAACGTGTGCTGAACACGAAGGTGATGTATGTTCGGTGCTAGGATCAGTTGGATCGCGAAGACGTTGTACTACATAAACCGCGTTACTAAACGCTTCCACTTTCGGTCTACAAGGGTACGTGGACACACTCTCCCCTCTCGTTTCTATGCATCTCCTAGATAGATCTTACATGATCGTAGGATTTTTTTGAAATACTGTGTTCCCCAACAGTGGCATCCGAGCCAGGTCTATGCGTAGATGTTATATGCACGAGCAGAACACAAAGAGTTGTGGGCGATAATAGTCATACTGCTTACGACCAACGTCTTACTTTGATTCGGCGGTATTGTGGGATGAAGCGGCCCAGACCGACATTACATGACCGTGTTCATGAGACTGGTTCTACCGATGTGCTTCGCACACAGGTGGCTGGCGGGTGTCTATTTCTCCAACTTTACTTGCAGTTTGACTACGGCCGGTCCTTGTTGAAGGTTAAAACATCACACTTGACGAAAAATCGTTGTGGTTTTGATGCGTAGGTAAGAACAGTTCTTGCTAGAAGCCCGTAGCAGGAACGTAAAACTTGCAACAACAAAGTAGAGGACGTCTAACTTGTTTTTGCGGGGCATGTTGTGATGTGATATGGTCATGACCTGATTAGATATAAATTGTTTTATGAGATGATCATGTTTTGTAGAAGTTATCGGCAACTGGCACGAGCCTTATGGTTGTCGCTTTATTGTATGAAATGCAATTGCCATGTAATTGCTTTACTTTATCACTAAGCGATAGCGATAGTCGTAGAAGCAATAGTTGGCGAGACGACAACGATGCTACGATGGAGATTAGGGTGTCAAGCCGGTGACTATGGTGATCATGACGGTGCTTTGGAGATGGAGATCAAGGTGTCAAGGTGTCAAGTCGGTGACTATTCTCTGCAAGCAGTGAAATTATCGGTAACAGATAGTTTTGTGATAAGGTAATTGGTAACGGGTAACAAGTAATAAAAGTAAATAAGGTGCAGCAAGATGGCCCAATCCTTTTTGTAGCGAAGGACAAGCCTGGACAAACTCTTATATAAAGGAAAGCGCTCCCGAGGACACATGGGAATTATCGTCAAGCTAGTTTTCATCACGCTCATATGATTCGCGTTCGGTACTTTGATAATTCGATATGTGGGTGGACTGTGCTTGGGTACTGCCCTTACTTGGACAAGCACCCCACTTATGATTAACCCCTATTGAAAGCATCCACAACTACAACAGAAGTATTAAGGTACTAACTGACAGTGTCTTGGACTAGGGGGTACTCACCAAGTCATCTCCCGATCTGTTAGATTGGGCCGAGGACCCCCATGGCCGTATACTCATGGGCCAGTTCGGACAGCTGCCGCATACAAGGAAGATTCCACAAGACTTGGCGATCAAGACAAGGACTCGTCCCCACTGGCGTATTCGGCTAGGACTCTTGTTATCCTAGGCCTCTGGTGCATTATATAAACCGAGGCCAGGCTAGTCGATAGACAATGTACATACAATCATACCATAGGCTAGCTTCTAGGGTTTAGCCTCTCCGATCTCGTGGTAGATAAACTCTTGTAATACCCATATCATCAAGAATAAATCGAGCAGGACGTAGGGTTTTACCTCCATCAAGAGGGCCCAAACCTGGGTAAAACATCGTGTCCCCTGCCTCCTGTTACCATCTGCCTTAGACGCACAGTTCGGGACCCCTGTCGGTGTCAAAACCGGCGGATCTCGGGTAGTGGGTCCTGAACTGTGCGTCTAGGCCGGATGGTAACA
>NC_057812.1:237982394-238007409 GCF_018294505.1 Triticum aestivum
GGCGGATCTCGGGTAGTGGGTCCCGAACTGTGCGTCTAGGCCGGATGGTAACAGGAGGCAGGGAACACGATGTTTTACCCAGGTTCGGGCCCTCCTGATGGAGGTAAAACCCTACGTCCTGCTTGATTAATATTGATGATATGGGTAGTACAAGAGTAGATCTACCACGAGATCAAGGAGGCTAAACCCTAGAAGCTAGCCTATGGTATGATTGTTGTGTATGGAGTTGATTGTCTACGGACTACAACCCTCCAGTTTATATAGACACCGGATAGGGTTAGGGTTACATAGAGTCGGTTACAATGGTAGGAGATCTTGAATATTCACATCGCCAAGCTTGCCTTCCACGCCAAGGAAAGTCCCATCCGGACACGGGACGAAGTCTTCAATCTTGTATCTTCATAGTCCAGGAGTCCGGCTGAAGGTATAGTCCGGCTACCCGAACACACCCTAATCCAGGACTCCCTCAGTAGCCCCTGAACCAGGCTTCAATGACGACAAGTCCGGCGCGCAAATTGTCTTCGGCATTGCAAGGCGGGTTCCTCCTCCAAGTTCTTCATAGAAGATTGTAAACACCAAGAGTAGTGTCCGGCTCTGCAAAATAAGTTTCCACATATTGCCATAGAGAGAATAATATTAACACAAATCAAATCTGCTGACGTATTCCGCAGTGCGTCATCACACTACAGCCAAGTCCTTCACTCGAATCGTTTTCATTTTTCCACCTCAGCGTGTCTTGCGAGGCGGTTTCCTTGGCACGTCTTGTCAAAGCAGAGATCGTGTGCCCCCTTTTACGGGATTCTCACCAATACGGACGTGGGTAACCCAATCGTGCCCGTTAGCATGTTTTCTCGATTAAAGGCGAGTCCCAAACGGTTACGGGGAGGGCTCCTAGTATTCAACCTCTTATAAAGAGACCAGGGCCTTACTCCTTTTCTCCAATCCCAAAACAAGTTCGCCCGTCGCCTCGAGTTCCAACACCCTAGGCTCCAGATTCCGGGCGCCTCAGACCTTTGACAATGTCCGGTTCCGACCTTCAAGGCCGATGGATGCCCTCCTCCGTCACGGAGGAGGACGTGCTAAAGTTGAGAGAGGCTAAGTTCTTCACCGCCGAAATTCTGCACAGGTTGCCTGCTCAAGGGCAGGCTATCCCCAGTCCCCAGCCCGGTGAGAGCGTGGTGTTCATGTCTCACTTCCTTCGGGGGCTAGGCTTCCTGACAGATCCCTTTGTGAGGGGACTGCTGTTTTATTACGGGCTGGAATTCCACGACTTAGCTCCGGAGTCCATCCTCCATATCTCCTCGTTTATCGTTGTATGCGAAGCGTTCCTCCGTGTTACCCCTCACTTCGGATTATGGCTCAAGACTTTCAAAGTGGAGCCGAAGATGATCAAGGGACGGCACGCAGAGTGCGGAGGCGCTGTTATAAGCAAAAATGCTGATGCTCCATGGCCCGAGGGCTCTTTTCAAGAGGAGCTAGGCTTGTGGCAACGAGAGTGGTTTTATATCACCGCTCCCCGGAGCACCAAGTGGGTGGCGCTTCCTGCCTTTCGCTCAGGTCCCCCACCACGGCTAGCGTCATGGGTTAACAGAAGGTTAGATTGGGGTTTGCCCAAAGACGCGCCCTTGTTACACGGCCGCATTAAGGATCTCTTGGAAGGAGACCTCAGCCTGGTCAAGGTGATGCAGGTCATGCTGATTCGCCGAATATTGCCCGGCAAACATCGCTCCCTTCGCCTGTGGGAGTTTAATCCAGAGGGACCACGAGCTCTCCAGAATTTCATGGGCGCAACGCCCGCGGAGATGTATAAACTGTTCTTCGGATCACAAGAGATGTGTCCGGATTTAACCGAGGACGCAGGCCTAAGCTGCAATCGCCCGGATACTCAAGTAAGCAACCTTGTGCCCGGACCTTCTATCCGTATAATTGTCATAAACTTGCCCCTAAAAGAGCTGTCCTTTTAAACAGGAGTGGATAGCGAAGGCAAAGCTGATCAGGTGTCCGGCTCCCCTTCCTGAAACCAGGCCGGATCCCGTGCTGGTCAGGATGCTGGAAATAATGCCTTTGGAGGGGGAGGACAAGGAAGCTATGGCCTCCTCGAAGGAGGCTGCTCCGAAGGGAGGAACCGACAATTCCTCTCCTAAGGGGAAGAAGAGAGCCGCCTCTGACGACCCGGAAACCATGGCCTCGAAGCGGGGGAAAAAATCCTCGTCAGAGGGTCCGACGCCGGGGAGTTCCTCGGCCGAACTACGCCCTCAAGGGGATCAGCCCTCCAGCGAGCCGTAAGTAGAGAAAGATTTTCCTTTTGAGGGATGAGGGAAATCCTTGATTTATAACTAAGAAGATTAACCGAATTTTTACCTTGTAGCTCGGACCTCAGCCCTTCTCAGCAGAGCTTGTCTTCGGGGGATCTCCTTCCGGAGATGATGGAGAGCGGGACGCCTCCCCCTGCCGTGCCGCCTAGCGAGGCGGGCGACCCTGAGGTGTCGTCGCGGAGGGTTTCTCCGAATCCGGTAGGGGCGGAAGATAGCTATGTGCCCCCCCGAGGTTCTCCGTGTCCGGCCTTCAAAAGAGGTCGTGGGACAAGTCCGGCACCGTCTGGTGCTTGGCCGGAGGAGCTAAAGATTCTGCTGGGGCGAGCTTCTATCTCGGAGGAGCACCGTGCATTGATGGGCATGGTGATTGAAAGGATCTCATCCGCAGAGAGCGGATTGCATGAGGCCGTCAAAAGTCTACTGACGGGTTTTGAGGTACATTAGATAATGTACACTTTTGTCAGTTGCGCATGAATAAGATGCGCCCTGTGTAGATAGTAGCCCCTGAGACTCTGCGCGTCGTCAAGAAATGACGGCACACGGAGGATCATAATCCCAGGTCTAAGATGTCGCCTTTGAATGTAGGCGGCAGGGTGTCCGGAATCGAGCCGAACTAAAGATTTTGCCGAACTAAAGCGGCAACTGGAAGTGGCAGATGACGACATCGCGCTTGTCAACAAGCGGCTTGATGAGGCTCAAGGTATGTAATTCTTCGGGCGACATCAGGTAAGAAGAGTTTTATGCCAGTGTCTTACGATGTGTGTGCTTGACGCAGATGGTGCGGCCGCCGTGGAGAGTCTTAGGGCAGAACTTGCCAGAGCTAAAGAACAAGCCAGAGAAAGTGATGCGGCTGCCAAGAAAGCCCTTGAAGAGCTGAGAGCCGAATAGTCTGCTCATTGCCGAAGCAAGGAAGAGATGGCCGAAAAGTTAAAGAGTGCTGCAGACCGTTGCAGACTTCTTGAGAAAGAAGACCAAGCGAAACAGACGGACTTAGAGAAGGCCGTTGCCAATGCCAAGGACGCGCGCTCTGCGATGAGAGCTGCGAAGGAGGAGCTGCACCAGGCCGAACAGATTGCGGCTGGAAAGCCCTTTATGCTGCGAAGGAAATTTTGCGATCCGAAGTTTGCTCCGTTGGACCGGATGTGGAGTATGGAGGATACCTATCTGTATTTGGCAGCGAGTGCTGCTGATGCGACCGAACACTTTCGAGATCAGAAAGATCATGAAGTGGAAAAGCTTTTCTGGTCGCAGTTTCACAATCCAGGGTGCCCACTGGCAGTGGACGATCGTTTGGCTCAATGGGCCGAACTGATTAGGTTGTCCGGACTCGCCATGAAGTACGTCATGGGTCATTTGTGGCCGGGGAGATCGGAGCCGAAGAGTTATTTCAGCTTGGTGCAGCAATTCCTTGACGCGGTGCCGCGTATTAATGCAATGAAGAGGTCAGCGTGCATAGAGGGTGCAAGGATGGCTCTTGCCTGTGTCAAGACATACTGGGCAGAGATGGAGACCACCGTTGTTGCGTCCCGAGATTCGGACAAAAGCCGAGTACCCTCCGAGCACTATTTTCAGGAAGTCCTTGAAGGCGCTCGTGTAATAGAGATGCAGTGCTCGAAAGATGCTATGTTATGATAGCATATGTAATTATAAAGTAATGTTTTGATAAACTGTAGTGGCCTTTTTATACTTGTGCCTTCAAGTATTGGGAACACCTCCTGTGCGGCCGTTTTAAGATATATACAAAATCTGAAAGATGGCAGTCGTTGGCTTCAGCCCCCACGCACATAGTGCGGGGGTGCTCGCAGAAGACGCATTTTCACACTTAACCCAACGTCTTGGTCCTACAAAGGAGTTGATAGCGCAGCGGGCCAGGCAACCGGACTATAATGCTTTAACACTTTCACTTAGCCATAGGAGCTTGACAGTGAGACTATTTAGGTAGCCCCTTGGTGGCGACTGCGCTCGCCCGAGTTCGGGGCGCGTATGTGCCTGACCGGGAAGCGGCCCTTCGTTAAAGCGGCGGAATCCGATAGATTCCAATAGGTCATCGAGTGGCTGACCAGTCTCACGCTACATCATGACAGTCAGTTTTCGGCTTTCTCTACCGAGGTGCTCGCCCGGCCGAACCGGGGCACAATCGCAGTAGTTCTCCTGGTGCTACCTTAGCCGATAAAGTGAAATGTAAGGTAGCCGAACTCAGGAGCCGGGCAACCCAACATTTGACCAAAGACATGATTCGGAGCTGATGCATATAATGCCAAAACTCGCGACGCCGAACACTCCCTAAGGTGTTCGGTCTTTATGAGTGCGGGCGAAACAACACTGTTTATTATTAAAAAAGCCCCTAGCGTCCAGGTACGTGCAAAAATTCTAACGTGGCCACATGCCAAGACGCCAGCCTCCTCCTTGGTTATATCAGAAAGAAAAAACCAGGGGATGTGTAGCAACAAGAGACAGTAAAAAAGGTTTACGCAGGGTCTTAATCTAAAAAGAATCCTTTAGGACGGGTCCCTACTGCATGTCTGCGCCTGTGTCTCCGTTGCGCCGTATCCTGGACGGGCGCCGCACGACGTTCATCTGTAAAAGAGAGGAACTGAGTTGAAAACGAGTCATGCCAAACAAAAGTTTAAAATAAACAAAGTATAAAGTAAAATATATAAGATTGAGCTTTATTGTCTCTTATTGTATATGCGTGGAGCCCCTAGTGCGGGGGTATATGGCCTCTAGGCCTGCATCAATGATGATTTTGCACCGAACTCGTCTATCCATGTTCGTGGTCTTGAATGACCTATTTCGAAGTTTTTTGGCCGGTGAGGCCATTTTGCTGTGGGGCTGCCAAAGCGGCCGCACAGTCCTCCGCTTGGGGAGGCACACTTTAGTGCTTCCCTTCAAAGAGATGATGCCTCGTGGACCGGTCATCTTAAGCGTGAGAGATGCATAATGTTGTATTGCGTTAAAGCGGGCGAAAGCTTCGCGTCCCAGTAGTGCTTGATAGCGACTTGAGAACAGGACGATATGGAAGGTTAGCTTTTCACGGCGGAAGTTATCGGCAGAGCCGAATATAACTTCGAGCCAGAGAAAACCCATACAATGGGTGTCCGGACCAGGTGTTACCCCTTGAAAGGAGGTTTTGCTGCGGCGGATTCTTGCTGGGTTTATCCCCATGTGATGGATTGTATCCTAATATATCAAGTTTAGTCCACTACCGCCGTCCATAAGGACATTTGAAAACCAGAGTCCGCCAATTATTGGATCGAGTATCAAGGCAGTCCAGCCTACATTTTTGATATTTCTAGAATAATCTAGCTGATCGAAGATGATCGGTTTTGACAACCAGTGGCAGGACCCTTTGGGGATGGGACGTGTGGTGCGTACCTTTACGGGCGTCGCACGTTTTGTTATGTGAAGTGAGTTCACTGTTTTTACTTCTTGTGGGAAGTTCTTTTGTTTCCTGGTGCTCTGCTTTTGGGGTTCGTCCTCGTCTTCGCTTGGTGTGTCGAGCCCCTTGTGTTCGGCATTGAGTCTGCCGGATTGTTTGAAAACCCAACAGTCTTTGTGGGTATGGTTAGCAGGCTTCCCGGGAGTACTGTGTATCTGACATATCCTGTCCAGGATTTTATTTAGGTTGGATGGATCGTCCCCGTTATCCTGGGGGCGAGGGGGGGATTTTTCCTGATTTTGTCGTGAGCCTTTGAATCCGGCATTGACTGCCGTGCTCTTCGGACTTTTGTCCTTAGTCCAGCGACGGTCCTTGTTGCGTCGCAGTTTTCCGTTTCCATCCCTAGTTTTGGATGTACTTGGGTCGCTAGGGCTGCACCTTGCCAACCAGTTGTCCTCCCCTGCACAAAAGTGGGTCATGAGGCTTGTTTGTGTGGCCATTGTTCTTGGCTTTTCTTGGCTGAGGTGTCTGGCGAGCCATTCGTCTCAGACGTTATGCCTGAAAGCTGCTAAGGCTTCGGCGTCCAGACAGTCGACTATCTGATTCTTTTTAGTGAGGAATCTATTCCAGAACTGCCGAGCTAATTCTCCGAGTTGTTGAGTTATGTGACTAAGATCGTCTGCATCCGGAGGGCGGACATAGGTCCCTTGAAAGTTTGCTCAGAAAGCATCCTCGAGCTCTTCCCAGCTTCCAATTGTGTTTTCGGGAAGGCTTTTAAGCCAATGCCGGGCTGGCCCTTTAAGCTTAAGGGGTAAATATTTTATGGCATGGAGATCATCTCCTCTAGCCATGTGTATGTGGAGGATATAATCCTCGATCCAAACTCCAGGGTCTGTTGTTCCATCATATGCCTCTATGTTTACGGGTTTGAATCCCTCTGGAAATTCATAGCCCAGGACCTCATCGGTGAAACATAGGGGGTGTGCGGCGCCCCTGTATTTGGGTATGCCGGATTCTGATGATGGCTTCATAGCGTTGCTTACGAGAGCTTGCTTTCTTGGCCCATAAATGGACCTGACTGGGCCATGATGCGAATCCTTAAGTGGGTCGCATGCCGATTTAGGTACGGCGCCGCTTGCCGCTTTATGGGGTCGTCTATCCGGCCGTGTGGCTTTCTCATTTTTTGAATGCGATGGCTCTAGGGCCTCTTCGTCGAATTTAGGCAGTAGCTTTGTTTTCGGATAGCTTTTAGTGCGGCGATTGTCGCCGTATTTATCTACGGTATTGATTACTTTTCTCCATCTAATCCGGAGTGCATCTTCCGCTGTTTTTAGCTTCCGCTTCTGCTTTTTTAGGCTGCGTGCAGTTGCAACGAGCCTCTCGTGGAGATTCTTCTGCTCCATAAGTTTATCCGGCGTGAGGTCGTCCGGAATGCCGTTTCCGCCGGAGGAGGGATGTTCGGTTTCTCTATCTGTGTTGCCCTGTTCGGACGGTTGCTCTAAGGCCTGCTCATTGTCTACCGGCTCGTCCTGCTCTATGGCTGGGTTTTTATCGAGGCGGGGCTTGGGTCGGCGTTTACGCCGACGCTTTGATTGCTTTTCGGGGGGTCGATCTCCCGTTCCATCCCGTTTTTCCATTTTGTCGCTTCCTTTAGGGGTATCCACCATGTACACATCGTGAGATGAGGTGGCTGTCCAATGCCCTATGGGCGTTGGTTCGTCGGTATCTCCTGCATCGTCATCCATGCTGTCGATGTCTCCGGAGTCGAAGTTGAGCATGTCGTTTAAATTGTCGACAGTGGCTACCAAGTGGGTGGTGGGTGGGCTTTGAATTTCTTCATCGTCCGTATCCCATCCTCGCTGACCGTAGTTCGGCCAGGGCTCTCCTGATAAGGAGAGAGACTTGAAAGAGTTCAGGATATCGCCAAAAGGCGAGTGCTGAAAGATGTCTACGACGGTGAACTCCATTATCGGCGCCAAATCGGATTCGATCGGCAGGGGCGCGGGGGGTTCGGAGTTCGGAAAGGAGTCCGGATCCTTGGAGTCACGGGCCGTGCAGAGTGCGGTGCTAGCGTTCGGCTCGATCGCTTTTGGGATCGCAGCCCCTGAGGTGACGTCCAACCGCTCATCCTCGATTGGCGCAATAGGCTCCGAATTTGGGGTCGGAACCGATGCGTATGCGGCCTCCAGGACACTGTCCGGGGGCAGAGCTAGATCATGCCCCTCGAGATAGTGCGACGCGCTTGGCCGTGGCTCGAACTCGTCGGAGATCAAGTCTCCGCGGATGTCAGCCATGTAGTTTAAGCTTCCAAACCTGACTTGATGGCCAGGGGCGTAGCTTTCGATCTGCTCCAGGTGGCCGAGCAAATTGGCCCGCAGAGCGAAGCCGCCGAAGACGAAGATCTGTCCGGGGAGAAAAGTCTCACCCTGGACGGCATCGTTGTTGATGATCAAAGGAGCCATCGGGCCTAAAGGCGACGACACAGAGGAACTCTCAATGAAAGCACCAATGTCGGTGTCAAAACTGGCGGATCTCGGGTAGTGGGTCCCGAACTGTGCGTCTAGGCCGGATGGTAACAGGAGGCAGGGAACACGATGTTTTACCCAGGTTCGGGCCCTCCTGATGGAGGTAAAACCCTACGTCCTGCTTGATTAATATTGATGATATGGGTAGTACAAGAGTAGATCTACCACGAGATCAAGGAGGCTAAACCCTAGAAGCTAGCCTATGGTATGATTGTTGTGTATGGAGTTGATTGTCTATGGACTACAACCCTCTGGTTTATATAGACACCGGATAGGGTTAGGGTTACATAGAGTCAGTTACAATGGTAGGAGATCTTGAATATCCGCATCGCCAAGCTTGCCTTCCACGCCAAGGAAAGTCCCATCCGGACACGGGACGAAGTCTTCAATCTTGTATCTTCATAGTCCAGGAGTCCGGCTGAAGGTATAGTCCGGCTACCTGAACACCCCCTAATCCAGGACTCCCTCAACCCCCTACCCGAGATCCGCCGGTTTTGACACCGACACTAACCATAGCATGAAACATATGGATCCAAATCAGCCCCTTACGAAGCAACTGATAAACTAGGGTTTAAGCTTCTGTCACTCTAGCAACCCATCATCTACTTATTACTTCTCAATGCCTCCCTCTAGGCCCAAACAATGGTGAAGTGTCATGTAGTCGATGTTCACATGACACCACTAGAGGGATGACGACATACATCTCATCAAAATATCGAACGAATACCAAATTCACATGACTACTTATAGCAAGACTTCTCCCATGTCCTCAGGAACAAACATAACTACTCACAAAGCATATTCATGTTCATAATCAGAGGGGTATTAATATGCATAATGGATCTGAACATATGATCTTCCACCAAGTAAACCAACTAGCATCAACTACAAGGAGTAATCAACACTACTAGCAACCAACAGGTACCAATCTGAGGTTTGGATACAAAGATTGGATACAAGAGATGAACTAGGGTTGAGATGAGATGGTGCTGGTGAAGATGTTGATGGAGATTGACCCCCTCCAGATGATAGGATCGTTGGTGATGACTTCCCCCTTCTGAAAGGAAGTTTCCCGGCAGAACAGCTCCGCCGGAGCCCTAGATTGGTTCCGCCAAGGTTCCGCCTCGTGGCGGTGGAGTTTCGTCCCGTGAGCTAGCTTATGATTTTTTCCTCGATGAAAGACTCCATATAGCAAAAT
This sequence comes from Triticum aestivum, assembly GCF_018294505.1. NCBI lineage: Eukaryota > Viridiplantae > Streptophyta > Magnoliopsida > Poales > Poaceae > Triticum > Triticum aestivum. The sequence goes on from NC_057812.1 coordinate 237,991,812, forward strand.
ATGGGCATCAGAGGGCCACCAGGGGGCCCACGAGGTAGGGGCGCGCCTAGGGGGTAGGGCACGCCCCCACCCTCATGGACGGTGGGTGGCCCCCTCTGGTACTTCTTTCGCCCAATATTTTTTATATATTCTGAAAATAATTCCCATGGAGTTTCAGGACTTTTGGAGATGTGCAGAATAGGTCTCTAATATTTGCTCCTTTTCCAGCCCAGAATTCCAGCTGCCGTCATTCCCCCTCCTCATGTAAACCTTGTAAAATAAGAGAGAATAGGCATAAGTATTGTGACACAATGTGTAATAATAGCCCATAATGCAATAAATATTGATATAAAAGCATGATGCAAAATGGACGTATCAACTCCCCCAAGCTTATACCTCGCTTGTCCTCAAGCGAAAGCCGAAATTGAAAAATATGTCCACATGTTTAGAGATAGAGGTGTCGATAAAATAAAATACGGACATTAGGGCATCATGATAATTATTATAACAACACACACACACACACACACATATTGTCATATGATTTCTTATGCTAAAGTAACAATTCATTCACAGCTTCAAGTATGAATCATAAACCTCATTGAAAACTAACAAACTATAATCTCAGTCACTGAGGCAATTGCAATTTATCATAACATAGGAAAGAGTCAATAAGAGCTTTTCAGCAAGTCGACATACTCAACCATAATTTAGTCTTTCACAATTGCTAACACTCATGCGATATTTATGGTTATGAAGTTTCAGTCGGACACAGAGAAATATAGGGGCTTATAGTGTTGCCTCCCAACCTTTTACCTCAAGGGTAATGTCAACAATAATAGTTCATGAAAACTCACATCCAATTATCTATATATATCTGGATCTTTCCAACACATTATGCTTGCCAAAGGATAAAATGTAAAAAGTAAAGGTGAAGATCACCGTGACTCTTGCATGAAGTATAAGACAAGAATAAAAGATAGGCCCTTCGTAGAGGGAAGCAAAGGTTGTCATGTGCTTTTATGGTTGGATGCACAAAATCTTAATGCAAAAGAACGTCACTTTATATTGCCACTTGTGATATGGACCTTTATTATGCAATCCGTCACTTTTATTTCTTCCACATCACAAGATCGTATAAAGCTTCTTTTCTCCACACTAATAAATCATACATATTTAGAGAGCAATTTTTATTGCTTGCAACGATGACAACTTACTTGAGGGATCTTACTCAATCCATAGGTAGATATGGTGGACTCTCATGGCAATATTGGGTTTAAGGATATTTGGAAGCACAAGTAGTATTTCTACTTGGTGCAAAGAACTTGGCTAGCATGAGAGGGAAAGGCAAGCTCAACAAGCTGGTGTCCATCACGTCGACCTACTTCGACTCATCGGCTGACATCAAGGCTTCGACATCTCGGCTGGACCGGGGGCTTCGCCATCTCTTCATCAACCTACTCCGGACACTTCGGTGTCACTAGCCGACCAGCTCCGTCACGTTAGTTGGGCCGAGGGCTTTGCCTTGGCGAGCCAACCTTTGCCAGCATTGCCATGCCGTCGTTTTATTGCCCATCAGGCAATGGGTGTGAGGATCGAGTCCCAATTTTGGGAATCACTTTCCTTCGGATTACTACAACAAATAAACCAGGTGCTATTAATCCCAGTATTTTTTTTGCTTATTTGGGTTCATTTTTCCCAAGGAATTATTACTCTGGTTTGTCCGTCATATGTACACAGGTCCATCAAATGGTGGTCGCATTGACGACAGTCGCATGGTGGTTCGGTCAGTTTCCGTACATAGTCCGGCGAACGCCGCATCCGGAGCTCGGACCGACCTGCGAATTCAGGCTTTTCCATGCCTTTACCGCATCACGCCGACGCCCTGCATTGACATTGACTTCGGCGCCAGACCATATTTCTTTTATTACTCACTTTGCATAAATTATTTATTATGCAACGATTTTTTAATTATCATTATTACTATTATCTCTGGTTTGCACTATTTTTTGTGCACAGGGAAATGATCCGGGGACTTCAGCGTCACTCTGTCGGTCTGCATTGACCGTGCTATGTCACCACTTCGGCGTGTCGAGCTCTCCGCTCCGCCACCTCGGGACTGGCTTGGGGGATGGAACCTTGCCCCGCATCAAGCTCGAACCGTATCATCAATACCGAACACATTAACCAGCTAAGTCGCTTTCATGCTCAAAGCTTTAATTTCTAACTTGTGTTCGGTTCGACCAAGCATTATACTTTTTTGGAAAAAAGTTGCTTGTAAAAAATTTCCTTGTCCAAACTTTGTTTGTGACGCATAAATTCAAATACGCAATTCATTTGGGGGCTTCCTTCACGAAGCTTTTCCTCTTGCATATGATTATACTTGTACGGCTTCGTTCCTTGTTCATGTATTACGCCACAATATGCACCATATTGACTTAAGCGATTTGCAAGCTGGGTTGCCTCGCTCCTGTGTTTACCCCTACATTCCCGATTGTTCGGCTAGGGAGTAAAGGGAGCACCTCTGCGATTTTCACGATCGGGTCATCCGAGACGGACCTCGGACTGGGTGAAGCTGAAAGCTAGCGCTCTTATAGTTTTCAATGATGGTCGGCACACAACGGAACTCATGAGTACAAACAATCTATGGCACAAGTCTCATAATAACAATGAGCACCGAAGAAAGGTATTGGTGGGGGTACTATTTTCTTCGAAGATGCTTCTTACACTTCGCAGTAATATAGCATAAGTTCCCTAAGCGCGCTTTGTCTGTTACAGCCTTATGGCCTGATTGCCTGGTTATTGGAAACACCGTCGATATTCTCGACAGATGGAGTACATAACACTTTTCGGTCCTTGACCGAATAGGGAGAAGCCGATGGTCGGTTAAGACGCGTTTAAAGTTTGGTTGAATATAGATATGATATAAGTACTTCGATACATGCAATCATTCTTTTACCCAAGTCACTTGGGGGCTCTTAAATTTATATGAGCCGTTTTATGATAAGTGTTCTTCTTCTTAGGCATTGCAAAGTTATTATTATTATTATTATTATTATTATTATTATTATTATTATTATTATTATTATTATTATTATTATTATTATTATTATTATTATCTATCACCCCTTTTTTCGACACGAGCGTGTGGTCACTAGCCGGGGAGCCTAATTTCTCTCTCAAAGCCGCTAGAGTTTAGTTTGCTAAACTGGCCTAATGAGAAGTACTCCGCCCTCGGGATATGAGGTTGAAGCCGTAGGCTGACCTGCTTGAAGTCTTGAGATAGGATGTATCATGTTAAAGCACGATAGAAGCACTTCTTTTGCTAAGGCCAATTTTTGGATTGGCACCGAACACTTGATCTTGTTCGGACGTCAAGTTTTTACTGACATTTTTTGGTTTTCCAAGCTTATGGCACTTCTAAACTATTTGTGTGTTTTCAGCACAAGTCTCGCAGTGCAACGCCGGACACCTTTAGAGATTCGGCAAAAACATTCTCGGATATTGCTATATATGCATTGGTTTCGAATTGTGTCTTCGGTCAATAGTTGGGTTGCCCGGATCCTGCGCTTGCCTCCTACGTTCTGATTTGTTTGGCTAGGTGTGCAAAGGGAGAACCATTGCGATTGTGCTTCCAGCTCACATGGTTAAGCACCTCAGTGGAGAAAGCCGAAAACTGACTGTCACAATAAGCGTAAACTGGTCAGCGATCCGATGACGGTGTTAAATGACGGGCCATTCATAACAATGGCCTAAGTGTTTACGGCTTGACCTCGACTGTTGCCGAACAATACCGGGGGCTATTAGCTGGCCTCCCAAACTAAATCCTCGATATTTTGCTCTTACATTGGAGCTGAGGTTTCATGATCATGCTTAGCATGACAACCCAAAGAAAGGAACCGATAGCGGGACTATTTTCTTTGGAAGACATTTCATCTGTTAAATAGTAATATAACATATCTCTCTGCGTACCATTGTTTATAAAACCGTGTGGCCAGATTGCCTTGTTTTTCGTAAATCTTTGCCCTCATAAAGGATTTATAAAGTAGGACAAACACTCCTCGGCTACCAGCCGAGGAGGTGGAAGCCGATGGTCGGTCATCAAAATTTTGTACAATGCGGATCCGATCATTAATGACGTAAAGTACTTGGATACATAGAGTCATTACACATGATTTGTGATTTTACTATGGATATCGATCCTTAATTCGGCCACCCGTGCCCGTATTAAGGCTCGGGGGCTACTGTGCTTCGGGCTTATTATTTACAAATATTAAAGGGGCACATCGATCCCCTGATCTGGTGTTGCCACCCGACCAATGTCTCGGGGGCTACTGCATTGCCTGTTCAATGTAGAAAATTTTATGTGCAATATAGTTTCCGAGGAGATTTTGATCCTCAGGTTGGTCAGCCGCACCCAACCTGAGTCTCGAAGACTGAGCATGCCGCTTTTAGTGTCCTGAAGTATTCTGCCGAGCTAGGACTTGATCCTCAGGCCGATTTTGCAAATCAACCTGAGTCTCAGCGGCTACTGGGATCAGCGGTCTTATGTCATCCTTCATGTGCATCTCGGGTTTTAGACCGATACCCACCTTGAGGGCTACTGGCTATATATCTCGGCAGAGAATAAATTGCACCAATCAAAAATATTGACAAAAATTGGCCCACATTCGGGGTGGTGCACCACCTCGGAAGAAGTCCGGCATAAAGCTCGGGCGCTAGTGGCTGGCTCCATAGAGGGCATTTCCGGCATTAAGCTCGGCTAAACTCCTTCAAACTTCTTTGAACCAAGGTGATTTATGACACCTCGGATACAGTCCGGCGTTGGAGCTCGGATACATAGTCCGGTGTTGGAGCTCGGATACACTCCGGCGTTGGAGCTCGGATACAGGCCGGCGGAGCTTGGATACATAGTCCGATGTTGGAGCTCGGATACAGTCCGGCGTTGGAGCTCGGATACATAGTCCGGCGTGGGAGCTCGGATACATTCCAGCATTAGAGCTGGGAAGCAGTCCGGTGTTGGTGCTCGGCCGCAAAAGATACCTCGAATGCAGTCCGGCGTTGGAGCTCGGACGCAAGAGGACACTGCCTCCCGGGAAAAACTTCAAACCCGAGGTGTGGCATAAAAATAACAAGGCATTGATAAAGGCCGGAAACTTAAAGGGGCTCCTCGGATACCTGACGTGTAAACTCGTCGAATGCATTTCGGCGATCCTCAAGATCGAAGATGAGAAGATTTGTTGAACCAGTTTTCAAGACCGGCGACCAAAGATGAAGAACAGTTCAGAAGAATCGAGGAGCGCCCCTAACTTGAAGACTGGTTCAGGGGGCTACTCACGGTGTCCTGGACTAGGGGGTACTCACCACGTCATCTCCCGATCTATTAGATTGGGCCGAGGACCCCCATAGCCGTATACTCATGGGCTAGTTCGGACAGCTGCCGCATACAAGGAAGATTCCACAAGACTTGGCGATCAAGACAAGGACTCCTCCCCACCGGCGTATTCGGCTAGGACTCTTGCTATCCTAGGCCTCTGGTGCATTATATAAACCGAGGCCAGGCTAGTCGATAGACAATATACATACAATCATACCATAGGCTAGCTTCTAGGGTTTAGCCTCTCCGATCTCGTGGTAGATCAACTCTTGTAATACCCATGTCATCAAGAATAAATCGAGCAGGACGTAGGGTTTTACCTCCATCAAGAGGGCCCGAACCTGGGTAAAACACCGTGTCCCCTGCCTCCTGTTACCATCCGCCTTAGACGCACAATTTTGGGACCCTCTACCCAAGATCCGCCGGTTTTGACACCGACACTAACCATAGCATGAAACATATGGATCCAAATCAGCCCCTTACGAAGCAACTGATAAACTAGGGTTTAAGCTTCTGTCACTCTAGCAACCCATCATCTACTTATTACTTCTCAATGCCTCCCTCTAGGCCCAAACAATGGTGAAGTGTCATGTAGTCGACGTTCACATGACACCACTAGAGGGATGACAACATACATCTCATCAAAATATCGAACAAATACCAAATTCACATGACTACTTATAGCAAGACTTCTCCCATGTCCTCAGGAACAAACGTAACTACTCACAAAGCATATTCATGTTCATAATCAGAGGGGTATTAATATGCATAATGGATCTGAACATATGATCTTCCACCAAGTAAACCAACTAGCATCAACTACAAGGAGTGATCAACACTACTAGCAACCCACAGGTACCAATCTGAGGTTTGGATACAAAGATTGGATACAAGAGATGAACTAGGGTTTGAGATGAGATGGTGCTGGTGAAGATGTTGATGGATATTGACCCCCTCCAGATGAGAGGATCGTTGGTGATGACGATGGTGATGATTTCCCCCTCCTGAAGGGAAGTTTCCCCGGCAGAACAGCTCCGCTGGAGCCCTAGATTGGTTCCTCCTCGTGGCGGCGGAGTTTCATCCCGTGAGCTAGCTTATGATTTTTCCTCGATGAAAGACTCCATATAGCCAAAGATGGGCATCAGAGGGCCACCAGGGGGCCCACGAGGTAGGGCACGCCCCCACCCTCGTGGACGGTGGGTGGCCCCCTCTGGTACTTCTTTCGCCCAATATTTTTTATATATTCTGAAAATAATTCCCATGGAGTTTCAGGACTTTTGGAGATGTGCAGAATAGGTCTCTAATATTTGCTCCTTTTCCAGCCCAGAATTCCAGCTGCCGTCATTCCCCCTCCTCATGTGAACCTTGTAAAATAAGAGACAATAGGCATAAGTATTGTGACACAATGTGTAATAATAGCCCATAATGCAATAAATATTGATATAAAAGCATGATGCAAAATGGACGTATCAACTCCCCCAAGCTTATACCTCGCTTGTCCTCAAGCGAAAGCCGAAATCGAAAAATATGTCCACATGTTTAGAGATAGAGGTGTCGATAAAATAAAATACGGACATGAGGGCATCATGATAATTATTATAACAACAACACACACACACATATATATTGTCATATGATTTCTTATGCTAAAGTAACAATTCATTCACAGCTTCAAGTATGAATCATAAACCTCATTGAAAACTAACAAACTATAATCTCAGTCACTGAGGCAATTGCAATTTATCATAACATAGAAAAGAGTCAATAAGAGCTTTTCAGCAAGTCGACATACTCAACCATAATTTAGTCTTTCACAATTTCTAACACTCATGTGATATTTATGGTTATGAAGTTTCAGTCGGACACAGAGAAATATAGGGGCTTATAGTGTTGCCTCCCAACCTTTTACCTCAAGGGTAATGTCAACAATAATAGTTCATGAAAGCTCACATCCAATTATCTATATATATCTGGATCTTTCCAACACATTATGCTTGCCAAAGGATAAAATGTAAAAAGTAAAGGTGAAGATCACCGTGACTCTTGCATGAAGTATAAGACAAGAATAAAAGATAGGCCCTTCGTAGAGGGAAGCAGAGGTTGTCATGTGCTTTTATGGTTGGATGCACAAAATCTTAATGCAAAAGAACGTCACTTTATATTGCCACTTGTGATATGGACCTTTATTATGCAATCCGTCACTTTTATTTCTTCCACATCACAAGATCGTATAAAGCTTCTTTTCTCCACACTAATAAATCATACATATTTAGAGAGCAATTTTTATTGCTTGCAACGATGACAACTTACTTGAGGGATCTTACTCAATCCATAGGTAGATATGGTGGACTCTCATGGCAATATTGGGTTTAAGGATATTTGGAAGCACAAGTAGTATTTCTACTTGGTGCAAAGAACTTGGCTAGCATGAGAGGGAAAGGCAAGCTCAACATGTTGGATGATACATGACAATATAATTTATCTCAGATGTAAGAAAACATAACCCATTATGTTGTCTTCCTTGTCCAACGTCAACTCTTTAGCATGTCATATTTTAATGAGTGCTCACAATCATAAAAGATGTCCAAGATAGTATGTTTATATGTGAAAACCTCTCTTTCTTTATTACTTCCTATTAATTGCAACGATGACCAAAACTATGTTTGTCAACTCTCAACAACTTTTATTCATCATACTCTTTATATGTGAAGTCATTACTCTCCATAAGATCCATATGCTATCTTTATTTATTTTATTCTTTCTCTTTTATTTTATTCCCTCAAGATCATAGCAAGATAATCAAGCCCTTGACTCAATACTAATCTTTATTATATATAGCTCATGGACTCGATTACATAGAAGGATCATAAAGCAAAAATAAAAACTAGATCATACTAAAACTTTATTCTACTAGATCAAGATATTACCAAAAGGATCGAACTAAGAAAAACGGTAAAGATAGAAGTGATGGTGATACGATACCGGGGCACTCCCCCAAGCTTGGCAGTTCCCAAGGGGAGTGCAAATGACAAGTCCTCCTCCCCCATTAATTATTTGATCTATTCCGATGAAACTTGATAGCTAGCTATATATGTGTCTTGAATCATCAGTATGCGTAACCAATATGTGTCTCCTGTTCGAAAGTGTCATAGTTATAAATATGCATGCATTTGCATATTTATAACCTTGATTGTTTCGAATTGTCCAATGCTATCCATGGACAGCCCGAGTATGTGTAGATTGGGTTCGTTTTCCCATATGCTTTGCTCCGGATCCGACGCATAAATTTCGTCAGTGCCTCCCCTATTGTTCTCCGGGTACACATCCTCTCTGTTTATTGCAGAGACGTGTATCAAGGAGAACAGCGGGGAGGTGCTGCCAAAATTTTGCGTCGGATCCGGGGCATAGCATGGGAAAATGAACCCAATCTACACATACACGGGTGGGATTAGGACCTATCATTACCTATTAGAGTGTAGGTTGCATGGACGTAATAAAATTGACAAAGTAGATCAACTGATGAATATATACATGGTGAATTACATATATAATTGTTGTGTGTCCAGTAGCTCTAAAAGTCAAGATGAGTGACCGTGCGTGGATGTATACCGGTCACACTGGTCAGAAAAAATGGAGCGATGAATGGTTCACAAAAACCAAGGGGTTTGTGCAAGCCGCATTTGCAAATGGCCAAAAGAAAACCTGGTGCCCCTGTTTCCGGTGCGGCAATTGGGAAAAGAAGATAGAGGCTGAAATGGGCAAACACTTGCAGAAGAGTGGTTTTACGCCCGATTATACGGTGTGGACATTTCATGGTGAGTCTGCCCAACGTGACCGAGCTGAGGTGGATCGTCGTCGCACCGACGAGCATGGTACCGGGATGGAAAACATGGTGCAAGACTATGATGATGCTCGGGATTCGGACGAGGAGATGGAGGAATCTACAAAGGCCTTCAATGAAATGTTGGAGTCTTCAAAACGTCCGCTCCACGAGCACACTGAGCTTTGTTAGTTGGATGCCATCTCACAAGTAATGGCTCTGAAGGCTCAGTTCAACTTGGGCAGAGAATGCTATGACGCAATTATGACAATATTTGGACGATTTCTACCCAAAGGCCATGTAATGCCTGCAAACCTGTACCAGTCGGACAAAATCCTCCGTGCACTGAAGATGCCCTATGAGAAGATACATGCCTGTGAGAAAGGATGTGCCTTATTTAGGCTTGACTATGTGGACTTGAACTATTGTCCCATTTGCAAGTCTTCCAGGTATATTGTGGTAGACAACGATATGGGTGAGAAGACACAGACCAAAATCCCCGTTAGTGTTCTTTGGTATATGCCAATCGTACCAAGACTTCAACGTCTTTTCATGGTCAAAGAGACGGCCAGACATATGACATGTCACAAAACAGGCAAAAGAACCGAACTAGATGCAGATGGGAATCTGATGATGGTACACACATCGGATGGTGTTGCGTGGAAAAAGTTTGATGAATTACATGCTGACAAAGCGGCAGATCCGAGGCATCCTCGAGTCGGCATCAGCACGGATGGGTTCAGTGTGTTTGGTATGACGGCAGCCCAATACAGTTGTTGGCCCGTATTTGTCTTTCCACTCAATCTCCCCCCCGGATAGATTATGCAAAGAAAGAACATTTTCCTGACGTTGATAATTCCAGGACCCAACTATCTGGGGAAAAATATGAATGTGTACATGCAGCCGCTTAAGGACGAATTGCAAGAAGCCTGGGATAATGGGTTCAAGACATACGACGCCTTTAGCAAACGGAACTTCATAATGCGTGTCTGGTACATGTACTCGACGCATGACTTGCCGACGTATGCGCTATTCGTTGGCTGGTGTGTGCATGGAAGGTTCCTGTGCCCCACATGCAAGGGAGCTCTTGAGTTTCGTTGGCTTCAGGCCGATCGCAAGTTTTCTTGCTTCGACATGCATAGACAGTTCCTGGATCCTCGCCATAAGTTCAGGAAAGACAAGAAGAACTTCATCAGGGGTAGAGTTGTCAAAAACTCTGCACCACCTGCATTGATAGGCCAACATACCCTGGATCAGTTAAACGCTCTCGAGCCAGATCCACAACGTCCAGGGTACTTCAAGGGGTATAATACTAAGCATGCGTGGACTCACAAAACATGCTTATGGGATCTGCCTTACTTCAAAGACCTCCTTTGCCCACACAACATCGACGTGATGCACACAGAGAAGAATATCGCCGAGGCACTTTTTGGTACATTGTTCGGCATAGATGGGAAGTCAAAGGATAATACTAAGGCTAGAGTCGATCTGGAGGTGCTATGTGATAGGCCGTTACAAAACATGAAAGAACCGAAAGGAAAGCGGAACTGGACGAAGCCAAAGGCATGGTTCAATCTTGGAAGGCCAGCTATGAGGGAAATTCTCTTGTGGGTGCAACAGCAGTTGATGTTCCCCGATGGGTATGCATCGAATCTAAAGAGGGGAGCGAATCTTGACAAACTGAAGATATTTGGTCTCAAGAGTCATGATTGGCACATATGGATTGAGCGGGTAATGCCGGTGATGTTGCGTGGCTTCATCCCTGAGGATGAATGGCTAGTACTGGCAGAACTCAGCTATTTCTTCCGTGTTCTTTGTGCAAAAGAACTATCACCTGGCGTGCTAGAAGAAATGGAAGAGTTGGCGCCGGAGTTGATCTGCAAGTTAGAGAAGATCTTTCCACCGGGCTTCTTTAATCCAATGCAGCATTTGATTTTGCATCTCCCGACCGAGGCAAGATTGGGGGGGGGCATGCAAAATCGTTGGTGCTACCCAACTGAGAGGATGCAGAAGACGCTTCGAGAAAAATGTAAAAATAAACGTAGAATTGAAGCATCGATGGTTGAGGCATTCATCACGGAGGAGGCGGCAAACTTCGTAACAGCGCACTACGAAGCCAAAAATCGTCATTTGCATAATCCGAAGCCTCAGTACAATGCTGACGAGCCTAAAAAGGGTGGGTCCAACCTCAGCCTATTCAAAGGGAATCTCACACCAGCTAGTGTTTCACATCCAGTATCTTTGGATAACGAAGAATGGAGGACCATTTCGTTGTATATCTTCAACAACCTGATAGAAGTGCGGCCGTACATCGAGTAAGTTCTCGGTACATTGTTTCACAACTTCTATTTCCTTTGAACTGCTCTTATTCCTGGATATGTCATACAGTCGATACGTCGCCATATTCTCGTATGGAGCAGAGATCCAAAAGGATTCCATCGAAGAGTATGAGCTTCTCGCAAAGCAAGGAGGCGGCTATCCCGGTTTCATCTCTTGGTTCAAACAAACGGTAATTTCTATTAGACAATTTCATTTCATTCGCTAATTTGTGCATAATGCAACAATCCTTTCATATTAAACTTGTAGGCTAATTCAGAGTCTATGGACGCCGAATTGAGACAAGTCGCTAATGGTTTTGACTATAAGGTCCATTCATTTGACAAGTACAACATCAACGGGTATCGCTTTCGTACCTATGGCAAAGAGCTATCTATGGCCGACCGAAAGTCTACAAATTGTTGTGTATCTTCTATCGGCGAAGGAGGTACCGAGTATTATGGGAGAGTTGAAGCAATTTGTGAACTTCTGTTCTATGGTGAAAACCCACCGAATGTCGTAGTCTTCAAATGTTATTGGTTTCAGCCGAAGGAGACTAGAAGGACTCATGAACATATAGGGCTAGTTGAAATCAACCAAAGCACCCATTTAGATGTTCCTGATGTCTATATTACGGCTCAACAGGTGACCCAAGTATTCTATCTACCGTGGGCCTGCCAAACTAATCCAAATCTGAAAGGTTGGGATGTCGTCTATGAAGTGCCGCCACGTGCTAGACTTTCTCCCCCAAAGGAAGAGGATTATGAACCTCACATTAACCCAAACACACATGAAGGAGAATTCTTCCAAGAGACACGTCTTTCCAAAAAGCGTTTCAAGAACCGCTATACTTCACCCCAAAACATTGAAGTAGACAGCGACAATGAATCCGACATCACCCCAGAGGAGGAACAAGAAGAGCCGGAACAAGAAGAGGTTACTACTGCGGATGACCTGTCAATGCTTGACCGATTACGTCAAGGTGGCCTTGCACATGTTGATGCCAATGAACCCTATGAGCCCATCATTGATTATAGTGATGATGATGATTATGCATTTATTGATGATACTGATCGAGATTATTAGTAGTGTCAGGTATTCAATTTTTTTATGTTGTACTTGATGATGATACACTTAAGTGATATACATATTATTATTCATGTCGGTACTTTTTTTTATGTTGTACTAATTTCGTCTATTCTTTGTCATGGCAGGTGTTGAAAGATGGTGGGGGCTGGTCGGGAGCGCGCCGAGGCCCCTTCTTCGTCGGCGCGTGGTGCGAGGTCTTCCATTCCACACGCACCTCTCCGCCGAGCGTTGCTGGACAGTATGGCGACACCGCCGGGCCCTTCTTCATCGACCGCGGTGCCCAGCAAGGGACGAGGTAAAAAGAAGAGAGGAGGTGGAGCACGTGGTCGCGGGAGAGGAGGTAGGGTGACTCTTACGGCGCCTTCCTCGCCGCCGCCCCCAGCTGTTTCACCCGAGCACGTGACTGCTAGGGTGGACTCGTCTGAGGAGGAGGCTTCACGGACTCCGGTCCATGAGCCTCCGGTCCATGGGTCTTCGGCCCACGAGCCTTGGGTCGATGGGCCTTCGACCCACGGGACCCAAGAGGAGCACACGTCTGGATGGGGTACCTGGCCTGAGGAGCCGAGTGGCCACGCTGATGATGGCGGGGAGCCGAGTGGCCATGCTGATGATGGCGGGGAGCCGACTGATGAGGAGGGGGAGGAGGGGGGCAACGTCTACCAGCGTGGTGCTACACGGCTCCCGTCCGTGCCGGCGACCCACGAGCAGAGGTTGTTGATTTTCCCTGATGGGGAGAGGTAAGTGCATTTAATCTTTTTGTACCTTCTGCATTCACGTTTCTTCAAATAACTGATGTGTTGGCCTTGTCATGCTGCAGGGGTTGGGACCACCATGAAAGTGTCCGCCGGCCCAACTCCGTCCTTGGAGTTCTGATTCGGCAAAACTTCCCGGGGTTTGTGACGTTGCCTGGTGAGGGTTGGCTTCCAGAGGTTGGATTGACTTGGGAGCACTGGTTGGCTGCCCCGGCCCCGCCGGGTGAGATTATCGACGGTGTCTTGTGCAAGACGAGGGCAGACGTCGTGATCAGAAAGTTCTAGGTAATTTCTCCTTTACACAATTAAAAATCTTCAACTAGCTAGTTATTAATTGTACTAATCAATATTTTCTCATTTGATTGCAGACATTCTACAGGTGTGAGGAGGGATACAGGGAGGAGGTGGATCATGTTATCCACAAGGAGTGCAAGCGCCTACTTTAGAACTTATGGCATGAGGTTCGGGTGCAGGCTGTTCGAGACTACTACGCCGGGTGTGGTATCAAGAAGCCCAAGCAGGAGTGCTGCGATAAGTTCTTGAGTAAGGAGAAGTACATGAAGGTAATTCTTAAGGCCTTGTACTTACTTCCTTCATTTAGTAATTCATAGCCATAGCGCTCAAGTTTCTATTTGCTAACTTAGGCCCCTCCGAGATGGTGTGCGGATCAGATGGATTGTTGGGAGGTGTTGGTCAATGAGTGGTGCTCAAAAGAATGGCTGGCCACCCACAAAGAGGCCAAGGACAAACGTGCCCAAATGGAAGGTGTCCCACACCACCAAGGCAGCTCCAACTTATTTCAGTACGGGCGGAACTGGGTATGTGGTTTGCTTCATGATTCATGCAATTCATTCATCATGCTAGCTTTAGCCCTTTAATTACTAATTTACTTTGTTTCTCTCTTTCAGGCACGCTACAATAAGGCGGATAAGGTGCCAGAGGTGTACGACCTGTATGCCATGGCCCACACTGGCCCTTACAAGAAAGTCAAGGCATTCTCTGCGTCTGACCTCGATGATCCAAAGAAATTCACCAACATCTCCGCCCACGACAAGCTCGTGCAATATAGAGATCAGGGGAAGGCGAGGAAAGGGGAGGACTTTAACCCGAGCCAGGGTCCCATTGATACAGAGCTGCTGATGATATCTGGTGGCGGGAGGTCCCATGGCTCCATAGCCACGGGAGATGGACTTATCCGTTGTCCTAGCACTCTCCCGGAGATCAAGGCCCGCCAGTCGAGCTCCGCTCCTGAGATAAGGCCTCGTCAATGGCCAGTCGAACTCGCCTTCAAGGTTAGTTATACGTACTCAGCTATCTTTCTCCATTACATTGTGTGCGCTTCCATCAATGATTACAAATGGTCATGTGAGTGGTGTTGCAGGCTGCTATACAGAGTGAGAGAGATAGAACGGAGAAACTTCTGGCGGAGGCGGCGGAGAGGCAGCGGGAGTTGGAGGAGAGGACGACAAAGATGTTGGAGGAGGAGAGGGCACGGAATGACATGCAGGCAAGGGCCATGTACGAGCTCCTTGTGGTAAGTTTCTTCTGCAGATTACTTGCTAGTCTTAACATTTGAGTCTCATTACTAACTAGTGACTCTGTTGTGAAAACCAAATGTGTAGTCTGTGTGCGAGAAGTCCGGTCAGACCGCTCCGCCGATGCCAGTGATTGCACCTAGGAGCACGGTGAGTTTAATTTGAATGGACATTACTTGCTAGTCTTAACATTTGAGTGTCATAATGCTAACGAGACATTGGAAATGATCTTTGGTGTAGCTTAACTCCAGAAACGCATCGCACGATCCTTCTCCAGCTACCGGTGCGAGCCAGCCCGCTCCTTCTCCAGCTACCGGCGCGAGCCAGCCTGCTCCTACATCTCCATGATCACGGTGCGACCCATTTCACCTAGGTTAGCTCCAAAATGACCCATTTCACCTAAGTTAGCTAAAAAACGATCCATTTTACCTTAGTTATCTAAAAAACATGGCATTTCACCTTAGTTAGCTCATAAAAAACCCATTTCAACTAAGTTAGCTCCAAAATGATCAATTTCACCTAGGTTAGCTCATAAACGACACATTTCACCTAAGTTAGCTCAAAAACGATCCATTTTACCTTAGTTAGCTAAAAAACGTGGCATTTCACCTTAGTTAGCTCATAAAAGACCCATTTAAACTAAGTTAGCTCCAAAATGACCAATTTCACTTAGGTTAGCTCATAAACGACCCATTTCACCTAAGTTAGCTAAAAAACGATCCATTTTACC
>NC_057812.1:238007725-238040072 GCF_018294505.1 Triticum aestivum
CTAAGTTAGCTCCAAAATGATCAATTTCACCTAGGTTAGCTCATAAACGACCCATTTCACCTAAGTTAGCTCAAAAACGATCCATTTTACCTTAGTTAGCTAAAAAACGTGGCATTTCACCTTAGTTAGCTCATAAAAGACCCATTTCAACTAAGTTAGCTCCAAAATGATCAATTTCACCTAGGTTAGCTCATAAACGACCCATTTCACCTAAGTTAGCTAAAAAATGATCCCTTTTACCTTACTTAGCTCAAAAACGTGGCATTTCACCTTAGTTAGCTCATAAAAGACCCATTTCAACTAAGTTAGCTCCGAAATGATCAATTTCACCTAGGTTAGCTCATAAACGACCCATTTAACCTAGGTTAGCTCATAAATGACCCATTTCACCTAGGTTAGCTCATAAACAACCTATTTCACCTAGGTTAGCTCATAAACTACCCATTTCACCTAGGTTAGCTCATAAACATGGCATTTCACCTAAGTTAGCTAATATATGGCATATACTTCTTCTTCTAGTCTTCTTCTTCTATTCTTTTTCTTCTAGTCTAATTCTTCTTCTAGTCTTCTTTTTCTAACTTTCTTATTTGTCATTTTGCAGGTTTCATTCACTTCACGGAAGCCAGCTTCCTATGATGGATTGCTTGCTTTTTCCTGTTTTTTCCTTTGATGCACTTCTTGTATTCTGCTCACTTGCTATGATGAAACTTTGCATATTGTAATATGTATGGATCGATGGAACTATGTGCAACCTACTATGTATGTATGGATGGATATATATGTGTTGGATATTTATTATGTTGGATATATATGTGCTGGATATTTATGTGATGGATATATATGTGCTGTGAAATATTTGTTGTGATAATTGTTAGATATAAGAAAAACAGAACAAAAAAGAGGCAGTGCAGGCTCTTTGCCGTCCGCGGCAGACGGCAAAGACCCCTTTGCCGTCGGTGGCAGACGGCAAAGGGGGCACGTGGCGCCCACCTGTGCTTCCTGGGGATGGACCATTTGGCCAATTTGCCTACCGTGGCGGACGGCAAAGCCAAGCTGATGGCAAAGACTTTGCCTTTGCCGTCCGCCGGGCGGACGGCAAAAAAGAGCGGGCGCTGACGTATAGCTGACGTCGTCTGGCGGACGGCAAAGAGGCGCTCAAATTTGCCGTCCGTTGGCGGACGGCAAAGGCCGCCGTTAGCCGCCTAACGGAGTGACGCTGGCGGACGTGCAACATTTTGCCGTCCCCCCTCTTTGTCGTCAGCCGCTGTAGGCAAAGGGCTCTTTGCCATCCGCCATAAAAAGCCGACGGCAAAGGACCTGTTTGCCGACCCTATCTTTGCCGTCACTGTTTGCCGTCCGCGGCGGACGGGAAAGTGCTTAGCCGTCAGCCATCCCTGCCTTTGCCGTCCGCCATGGCAGACGGCAAAGTACTGGATTCCTATAGTGATAGTAAGGGGAGCATGATGCCAGTATCTTTAATATGTTGTGACTGCAGATGGAGCTTCCACCGTGGAGATCCTTCGGGCAGAACTCGCCCGAGCCAGGGAACAAGCCAGAAATAGCAATGCGGCTGCTCTAAAGGTGGTCGAAGAGATGAGGGCCGAACAAGCCGCGCATTGCCAAAGCAAGGAAAGAATGGCCAAGAAGTCCTTGAAGGTGCTCGTTCGCTAGAGGCTCAGTGCTTGAAGAATATTATGTTCTAGTGACATGTATTCCCATTGTAAAAACAATGTTTTATTGAATTATAAAGGCTGTGTTTATACTTTTGCCTGAAAGTATTATGATGCCTCCTGTGCGGCCGTTTATGTATATATGAATATATCCTGAAAGTTTGCAGTCGTCGGCTTCAGCCCCCACTCATATAATGCGGGGGTGTTCGCAAAAAACGCATATTCACACTTGATCCAATGTCTTGGTCCATGAAGGAGGTGGTAGCGCAGCGAATGAGGCAATCAGACTATATTGCTTTAACAGTTTCACTTAGCCATAGGAGTTTGACAGCGGGACTACTAGATAGCCCCTGGTACCTCCGCGCTCGTCCGAATACGGGGCGCGTACGTACATGACCGGGGAACGGCCCTTCATTAATGCGGAGGAATCCCGAAGATTCCGCCAAGTCATCGAGTGGTTGAACAGTCTCGCGCTTTATCATGACAGTCAGTTTTCGGCTTTCTCTACTGAGGTGCTCATCCGGATGAACCAGGGCATAATCGTAGTAGTTCTGCTAGTGCTACCTTAGCTGATATAGCGGAACGTAAGGTACCAAAACATGGGAGCCGGGCAAACCCAACATTTGACCAAAGACATGATTCGGAGCTGATGCATATAAGGCCAAACTCGCGACGGCGAACACTCCCTAAGGTATTCGGTCTTTATAACACATGCTGGGCTGAACAATGCCCTTAATAATAAACCTCGACTGTCCAGGTACGTGCAATATCCTGACGTGGCCACATGCCAATAACGTCAGCATCCTTCTCGGTTTGTATTGAGTATCCGGAGGATGTGAACAACAAGAGACAGTAAAAAAGGTTTACGCAGGGTCTTAATCTGAAAAGAAACCTTTGAGCGGGTCCCTGCTGCACGTCTGCGCCTGTGTCTCCGTTGTGCTGTGTCCTGGATGGGTGTAGCATGATTGTCATCTGTAAAAGAGAAGAACTTAGGTGAAAGTTGTCATGCCAGAAAATTGGTTATTATCAATAAACCATTGAAATTCAAGATAAGTCAAGTTGATCCGAACTAGCCCTGATTACACGCGGGAAGCCTCTGGTACCGTCTATGAGGGTTTAACCATCAAACCAATCTCATGTATATGTAGTGATGCGCCAGACTCGTCTAACCGTGTCCGTGGTCTTGACGACCTGTCATTTATTCTGGTTGGTGAGGCCGTCTAGTGCTCGGCTGTTAAGGCTGCCGCACATTCTTCCGCGCGTAGAGAACGCTCAATATTTCCACTAACTGTGATGGTGCCACATGGACCGAGCATTTTAAGCTTGAGAGAAGTGTAATGCGGTACTGCATTAAAACGAGTGAATGCCGCTCTTCTGAGTAGTGCTTGATAGCCACTTCGGAATGGAGCGATGTAGAAAGTTAACTTTTCACTTTGGAAGTTGTTGGGAGAACCGAATACAACCTCTAGTAATAGAGAGCCCGTACATCGGGCCTCTGGGCCTGGTATTACTCCCTTGAAGGTAGTATTACTATGGCTTATTTTTGTCGAGTCTATCCCCATTTTGCGGACTGTGTCCTGATATATCAGATTTAGACCACTGCCGCCGTCCATAAGGACTCGTGTGAGATGGTATCTGTTTATTATTGGGTCTAACACCAACATAGCCAATCCTTCATGCTGGATGCTTGTCGGGTGATCCTTGCGATCGAAAGTGATCGGGCAGGCCGACCAGGGGGTGAACTTGGGGGTGACGGGCTCTACGACGCGTATGTCTCGGAGTGCATGTTTGCTTCTCCTCTTCGTCACATGGATCATGTTTACTGTTTTAACCTCTGGTGGGAATTTTTTCTGTCCTCCAGTGCTTTGCTGGCGAGGTTTGTCCTCGTCTTTGCTTGGTGTCTCCCCCCTTGTGTTCGGCATTAAGCTTACCGGCCTGCTTGAAGACCCAGCATTCTCTGTGGGTGTGATTTGCAGGTTTATCGGGGGTGCCACGAATCTGACATAGTTTATCTAGAATCTTGTTTAGGCTGGACGGTCCATCTCTGCTGCCTTTGAAAGGCTTTTTCCACTGACCTGGTTGAGAGCCCCTGAATCCGGCGTTTACCGCCGTATTATCTGGGCTGTCTTATTTATTCTGACGCCTTCTTTTACTGCGTTGTGGTTTTCCATTGCCATCCCTGACTTCGGATGTGTTTGGGTCGCTGGTGCTACTGCGGGCTAACCAGCTATCTTCGCCCGTGCAAAAGCGGGTCATGAGGCTTATCAGGGTTGCCATTGTTCTCGGTTTTTCTTGGCCGAGGTGTCTGGCGAGCCATTTGTCTCGGACGCTGTGCTTGAAAGCTGCTAAGGCTTCGGCATCCGGACAGTCGACGATTTGGTTCTTCTTGGTGAGAAACCTATTCCAAAGCTTTCGGGCTGAGTCTCCGGGCTATTGAATTATATGTCTTAAATCGTCTCCATCCGGAGGTCGGACATAGGTCCCTTGGAAATTAGCCTGGAAAGCATCCTCGAGCTCCTCCCAACTTCCAATTGAGTTTTCAGGGAGGCTTTTCAGCCAGTGCCGAGCTGGTCCTTTAAGCTTGAGGGGCAAGTACTTGATGGCGTGGAGGTCGCCTCCGCGAGCCATATGGATATGGAGGATAAAGTCCTCAATCCAGACCCCAGGGTCTCTGGTCCCGTCGTACGCCTCTATGTTCACTGGTTTGAATCCTTCTAGGAATTCATGGTCCAGCACCTCATCGGTGAAACATAGGGGGTGTGCGGCACCCCTGTATTTGGATGTATCATGGCGTTCAGACGGTTGTAGTATTCAGTTTTGATTTTGTGCTGGAGCGCGCTTCCTAGATCCATAGATGGATCTGGTTATACCGGATTTTTGGCACAAGTCCTCATGTAGATCGTGTGTTAACTTATGTGTGGCCTTGTTAGCCGCGCTATCGCGGTCACAAGGTTGTTGATCCAGCCGCTTGGCCGTAGCATTTTTCGGCTGTGTGGGCTCTAAGGTCTCATCGTCGAATTCAGGTAATAGCTTGCGCTTTGGATAGCTCTTTATGTGGTAACTTCAACCATACTTTTATTTGTTGTCGAGCACTTTGTTCCACCTGCTATTGAGCATATTTTGTGCGGCCTTAAGCCTTTGCTTCTGCTTCTTCAGACTCCTCGCTGTGGCAATAAGCCTTCTGCGGAGGTTCTCTTGCTCCAAGTGCGTTTCTGGGATGATGTGTGCATCTTCGTCCGGACTGTTTTCCTCCCCAGAGGGGGTTTGATGAGGTTTATCCTCGACGTCGCCATGTTCGGACATCGGATCCGTACTGTGTTCACCGTTTGCAGTTTCGTCATGCTCTGCCGCTGGGTCGATGTGGTCGTCGTTTCCTCTGGAGTCGACTGGAGTGTTATTTTCTCTTGCGCTGTTATCGTTGTTTTTGCCGAGGCGGGATTTTGAGCAGCGCCTACGCCGACGCTTTGATTGCTTCTCGAGGGAGCTATTCATCACTGCATCCTGCCGTTCTTCGTCATTGTTTTCTTTGGGTGTATCCACCATGTATATGTCATGTGGTGAAGTGGTTGTCCAGCGCCCCGTGGGTACTGGTTCCTGTTCCTCTCCTGCATCGTCGTCCATGCCGTCGATGTCTTCGGAGTCGAAATCGAGCATGTCGGTTAAATCGTCGATAGTGGCTACTAAGTGGGTGGTGGGTGGGCACCGAATTTCTTCGTTGTCCGCATCCCATTCTAGTCGGACATATTTCGGCCAAGGTTCTCCTGACAAGGAGAGATACCTTAATGAATTTAGCACATCGTCGAAAGGCGAGTGCTGAAAGATATCCGCGGAGGTGAACTCCATGATTGGCGCCCAATCGGATTCGATAGGCACCGATGCAGGCGGCTCGGAGTCCGTGGCCGGAGACGAATCCAGTGGTTCGGCAACACGATTCCCGTAAGGGGTGAGGTCAGTATCTGGCTCCATCGCCACTGAGAGTGCGGCCTCCATGGCGGGGTCTATCCCTTCATCCTCGGATGGCGCAATTTCTCTGGATTGAAGGCCAGAGTAGTTGTAGGTGTGATCTCCCAAACACTGTCCGACGGCAGAGTTAAATCATGCTCGTCGTGATCGTGCTGCGCACCTGACATGGGCTCGAATCCGTCGAAGATCAAGTCTCCGCTGATGTTGGCAGTGTAGTTTGGGTTTCCGAACCTGACCTGATGGCCATGGGCGTAGCTCTCGATCTGCTCCAGATGGCCAAGCGAGTTGGCACACAGTGCGAAGCCGCCGAATATGAAGATCTGTCCGGGGAGGAAAACCTCACCCTGGACCGCATCGTTACCGATGATCGAAGGAGCCATCAAGCCTTACGGTGACGGCACAGTGGAACTCTCAATCAAAGCTGCAATGTCGGTGTCAAAACCGACAGATCTCGGGTAGGGGGTCCCGAACTATGCGTCTAAGGCGGATTGTAATAGGAGGCAGGGGACACGATGTTTACCCAGGTTCGGGCCCTCTTGATGGAGGTAACACCCTACGTCCTGCTTGATTGATCTTGATGATATGAGTATTACAAGAGTTGATCTACCACGAGATCATAGAGGCTAAACCCTGGAAGCTAGCCTATGGTATGATTGTATGTTGTCCTACATACTAAAACCCTCCGGTTTATATAGACACCGGAGGGGGCTAGGGTTACACAAAGTCGGTTACAAGGAAGGAGATCTACACATACGTACCGCCAAGCTTGCCTTCCACGCCAAGGAGAGTCCCATCCGGACATGGTACGAAGTCTTCAATCTTGTATCTTCATAGTCCAACAGTCCGACCAAAGGATGTAGTCCGGCTGTCCGGAGGCCCCCTAATCCAGGACTCCCTCAAGCATCTTAATAGAGGTGTTATGATCAACACTACTAGTTGGAATAGTCTCTACCCACTTAGTAACATAATCAACAACAACTAAAATATTTTCTAAAATATTCCAAAACAGAGAAAAATTGCTATTAGAACTGTTTTGGAGTCGGTTTACTTACCGTACCACGTACCTCTTCCTTTTCGGAGTCTAAGACGTTCTAGAAAGTGTCCCTTATGTATTCCTCCAGGGTTATGGTTTCAATAAGATTAGTTTCAGCATTTATGGGATTACCTGAGATATAATGTTTGATTCTTTGACTATTCACCACCCTCGGATTTGTACCTTCGAAGTTGTTGATTTTTATGGCACCGGAATGATAGACCTCCTCGATGACGTAAGGGCCTTCCCATTTAGAGAGGAGTTTTCCTGCAAATAATCTTAAACGAGAGTTGTATAATAATACATAATCACCTATATTAAACTCATGTTTTTGTATCCTTTTATCATGCCATCTTTTAACCTTTTCTTTAAACAGTTTGGCATTATCATAAGCCTGGGTTCTCCATTCATCAAGTGAGATAATGTCAAAAAGCCTCTTCTCACCGGCAAGTTTGAAATCATAATTGAGCTCTTTAATGTCCCAATATGCCTTATGTTCTAGTTCGAGAGGTAAGTGACATGCTTTTCCATAAACCATCTTATACGGAGACATTCCCATAGGATTTTTATATGCAGTTCTATAAGCCCATAATGCATCATCAAGTTTCTTGGACCAATTCTTTCTAGATCTATTAACAGTCTTTTGCAAAATTAATTTAAGCTCTCTATTACTTAATTCTACTTGACCACTAGACTGTGGATGATATGGAGATGCAATTCTATGGTTAACATCATACTTAGCAAGCATTTTTACGAAAGGCACCATGAATAAAATGTGAACCACCATCAGTCATTAAATATCTAGGGACTCCAAACCTCGGAAAAATAACTTCTTTAAGCATCTTAATAGAGGTGTTATAATCATCACTACTAGTTGGAATAGCTTCTACCCACTTAGTAACATAATCAACATCAACTAAAATATGTGTATATCCATCAGAGGAAGGAAACGGTCCCATATAGTCAAAGCCCCAAACATCAAATGGTTCAATAACAAGTGAATAATTCATAGGCATTTCTTGACATCTACTAATATTGCCAATTCTTTGACATTCATCACAATACAAAACAAACTTACAGGCATCCTTGAAGAGAGTAGGCTAATAAAAACTGGATTGCAATACCTTATGTGCAGTTTTGTCTCCCGCATGGTGTCCTCCATAAGCTTCGGAGTGGCACTTGCGTAGGATCTGTTCATGTTCATGCTCAGGTACACCACGTCTAATAACACCATCTACTCCTTCTTTATAAATATGTGAGTCATCCCAAAAGTAATGTCTTAAATCATAGAAGAACCTTTTCTTTTGCTGGTATGTGAAACTAGGTGGTATAAATTTAGCAACAATGTAATTAGCAAAATGAGCATACCATGGAGCAGTATGAGAAGCATTTATGACAGCTAATTATTCATCAGGAAAGCTACCATCAATAGGTAGTGGGTCATCAAGAACATTCTCTAACCTAGACAAGTTGTCTGCAACGGGGTTCTCATCTCCCTTTCTATCAATAGTAGGCAAATCAGATTCTTGTAGCAAGAGAACCAATCTAATAAGTCTAGGTTTAGCATCTTTCTTTTCCATAAGATATTTAATAGCAGCATGATTAGTGTGAACAGTTACTTTAGAATCAACAATATAAGGTCTGAACTTATCACAAGCAAATACAACTGCTAAAAATTCTTTTTCAGTAGTAGCATAATTCCTTTGGGCACTGTCTAGAGTTTTACTAGCATATTGAATAACATTCAATTTCTTATCAACTCTTTGTCCTAGAATGGCCCCTACTGCATAGTCACTAGCATCACACATAATTTCAAAAGGTAAATTCCAATCAGGTGGCTGAACAATAGGTGCAGAAATTAATGCTTTCTTAAGTATTTCAAATGCTTCGACACAATCATCATCAAAGACAAAAAGAATATCTTTTTGTAATAGATTAGTCAGAGGCCAAGAAATTTTTGAGAAGTCCTTAATGAACCTCCTATAGAAACCGGCATGACCAAGGAAACTTATTATACCTTTGATGTCCTTGGGACATGACATCTTTTCAATAGCATCAACTTTAGCTTTATCCACTTCAAGACCTCTTTCAGAAATTTTATGCCCCAAGACAATTCCTTCATTAACCATAAAGTGGCACTTCTCCCAATTCAAGACAAGATTAGTTTCTTCACATCTCTGCAAAACTCGATCAAGGTTGCTCAAACAATCCTCAAAAGAGGATCCATAAACTGAGAAATCATCCATGAAAACCTCACAAATCTTTTCACAAAAGTCGGAGAATATAGCCATCATGCATCTTCGAAAGGTAGTAGGTACATTACATAAACCAAAAGGCATACATCTATAAGAAAAGGTACCGAAAGGACAAGTAAAAGTGGTCTTTGCTTGATCATCAGCTGACACAGGTATTTGGGAGAAACCAGAGTAACCATCTAGAAAGCAAAAATGTGTATGTTTATATAATCTTTCTAGCATTTGATCAATAAAAGGTAAAGGGTAATGATCCTTTTTAGTAGCTTTATTTAATTTGCGGAAACCAATTACCATCCTATAACCTATAATAATTCTTTGTGGGATCAATTCATCTTTATTATTAGGAACAACGGTAATACCTCCCTTCTTAGGGACACAATGGACATGACTTACCCACTGACTATCAGCAATGGGATAAATTATACCTGCCTCAAGGAGCTTTAATATTTCCTTTCTTACCACTTCTTTCACTTCAGGATTTAGCCGTCGTTGGTGATCAATAACTAGTTTGGCATCCTTCTCCAAATTTATTTTGTGTTGACATAGAGTGGGACTAATGCCCTTAAGATCATCAAGAGTATATCCAATAGCAGCATGGTGCTTCTTCAGAGTTTTTAATAATTTCTTTTCTTCATGCTCTGAAAGGTTAGCACTAATAATAACAGGATATATCTTCTTTTCATGAAGATTAAGCATATTTAAGAGTATCAGGTAACGGTTTAAGCTCAAACACGGGATCACCCTTGGGTGGAGGAGGATCCCCTAGGATTTCAACAGGCAAGTTGTGTTTCAGAATAGGTCCCTGTTTAAACAACACTTCATCTATTTCCCTTCTTTCATTCATAAACATATCATTTTTATGGTCGAGTAAATATTGTTCTAAAGGATCATTAGGAGGCACATCAATAGAAGCAAGACCAATAATTTCATCCTTACTAGGTAATTACTCATCACGGGGTTGTCTACGAAATTTAGAGAAGTTAAACTCATGAGACATATCATCCAGACCAATAGTAACAACATCCTTTTCGCAGTCTATCCTAGCATTAACAGTATTTAAGAAGGGTCTACCAAATATAATGGGACAAAAGCTATCTTGTGGGGAACCAAGAATAAGAAAATCAGCAGGATATTTAACCTTCCCACACAAGACTTCAACATCTCTGACAATCCCAATCGGTGAAATAGTATCTCTATTGGCAAGCTTAATTGTAACATCGATATCTTTTATCTCAGCAGGTGCAATATGATGCATAATTTCTTTGTATAAGGTATGAGGTATTGCACTAGCACTAGCACCCATATCACATAAGCCATGATAACAATGATCTCCTATTTGAACAAAAATAACAGGCATGCCTATAACAGGTCTATGTTTGTCCTTAGCACCAGGCTTAGCAATTCTAGCAGTTTCTTCACAGAAATAAATAACATGCCCATCAATATTATCGGCCAAGAGATCTTTAACCATAGCAATATTTGGTTCAACTTTAATTTGCTCAGGAGGTTTGTGGGCCCTAATATTACTCTTGTTGACTACAATTGAAGATTTAGCATGATCCTTAATTCTAACAGGGAAAGGTGGTTTCTCAACATAAGCAGTGGGAACAACAGGATCATCATAAGTGATAGTTTTTTCTTCAACTTTAATAGGTGCAACTACTTTTGTTTCAATGGGAGGATTATATCTAAACCACTTCTCCTTAGGGAGATCAACATGAGTAGCAAAAGATTCACAGAAAGAAGCTACTATCTCAGAGTCAAGTCCATATTTAGTGCTAAACTTATGGAAAACAACAGTATCCATAAAAGATTTAACACAATCAAACTTAGGTGTCATACCTGACTCCTTACCTTCGTCGAGGTCCCAATCTTCAGAGTTGCGTTTAATAATCTCCAATAAATCCCATCTGAATGCAATAGTCTTCATCATAAAAGAACCAATACAAGAAGTATCGAGCATGGAGCGATTGTTGTCAGAAAGCCGAGCATAATTTTTTTTGAATAATCATGTCTTTTGAGAGCTCATGATTGGAGCGTGAATATAAAATTGACTTAAGCCTCCCCCAAGCTTGAGCAATGCTTTATCCTTCGCAAGGCCAAAAATTATATATATAATTACGATCACGATGAACAAGATGCATAGGATAAAACTTCTGGTGAAATTCCAATTTCAATCGCTTATAGTCCCATGATCCCATATCATCACATAGCCTATACCATGTCAATGCATCTCCCTTCAAATATAAAGGGAAGACCTTCTTCTTGATAACATCATCGAGCATACCTGCAAGCTTAAATAATCCACAAACTTCATCCACATAGATTAAGTGCAAATCGGGATGCAATGTTCCATCTCCTGCAAAAGGATTAGATAGCAGTTTCTCTATCATACCCAAAGGAATTTCAAAGTAAACATTTGCAGTAGGTTTAGTAGGATGAGGGGTAACTAATTGTGGTTCCGGACGAGGTGAAGATAGCCCGAACAAACCACTCAAAGGATTATGTTCCATAGTAACAAGTGATAGTAAATTTCAGCACACTATATAAATTTTTCCTTACCAGATTCCACCTACCAAAGGTGCTTCACTCCCCGGCAATGGTGCCAGAAAAGAGTCTTGATGACCCACAAGTATAGGGGATCTATCATAGTCCTTTCGATAAGTAAGAGTGTCGAACCCAACGAGGAGCAGAAGGAAATGATAAGCGGTTTTCAGCAAGGTATTCTCTACAAGCGCTGAAATTATCGGTAACAGATAGTTTTGTGATAAGATAATTGGTAACGAGTAGCAAGTAATAAAAGTAAATAAGGTGCAGAAAGATGGCCCAATCTGTTTTGTAGCAAAGGACAAGCCTGGACAAACTCTTATATGAAGTAAAGCGCTCCCGAGGACACAAGGGAATTATCGTCAAGCTAGTTTTCATCACATTCATATGATTTGCGTTCGGTACTTTGATAATTTGATATGTGGGTGGACCGGTGCTTGGGTGCTGTCCTTACTTGGACAAGCATCCCACTTATGATTAACCCCCATTGCAAGCATCCGCAACTACAACAGAAGTATTAAGGTAAACCTAACCATAGCATGAAACATATGGATCCAAATCAGCCCCTTACGAAGCAACACATAAACTAGGGTTTAAGGTTCTGTCACACTAGCAACCCATCATCTACTTATTACTTCCCAATGCCTTCCTCTAGGCCCAAACAATGGTGAAGTGTCATGTAGTCGACGTTCACATGACACCACTAGAGGAAAGACAACATACATCTCATCAAAATATCGAACGAATACGAAATTCACATGACTACTTATAGCAAGACTTCTCCCATGTCCTCAGGAACAAACGTAACTACTCACAAAGCATATTCATGTTCATAATCAGAGGGGTATTAATATGCATATTGGATCTGAACATATGATCTTCCACCAAGTAAACCAACTAGCATCAACTACAAGGAGTAATCAACACTACTAGCAACCCACAGGTACCAATCTGAGGTTTGGATACAAAGTTTGGATACAAGAGATGAACTAGGGTTTGAGATGAGATGGTGCTGGTGAAGATGTTTATGGAGATTGACCCCCTCCCGATGAGAGGATCGTTGGTGATGACGATGGTGATGATTTCTCCCTCCCGGAGGGAAGTTTCCCCGGCAGAACAGCTCTACCGGAGCTCTAGATTGGTTCTGCCTCGTGGCGGTGGAGTTTCGTCCCGTAAGCTTGCTTATGATTTTTCCTCGGATGAAAGACTCCATATAGCCAAAGATGGGCATCAGAGGGCCACCAGGGGGCCCGCGAGGTAGGGGGGCGCGCCCCCACCCTCGTGGCTGGTGGGTGGCCCCCATCTGGTGCTTTCTTCACTCAGTATTTTTTATATATTCTGAAAATAACTTTCGTGAAGTTTCAAGACTTTCAGAGCTGTGCAGAATAGGTCTCTAATATTTGCTCCTTTTCCAGCCCAGAATTCCAGCTGCCAGCATTCCCCCTCTTCATCTAAACCTTGTAAAATAAGAGAGAATAGACATAAGTATTGTGACATAATGTGTAATAACAGCCCATAATACAATAAATATCGATATAAAAGCATGATGCAAAATGGACGTATCACAGCCAAAGACGACGGAGGGAAGGAGGCGCAGGAGAGCGAGTTGGTGGAGCTTCGAACGCAGCGCGCCTTCTTCACCTTGACGGTCGACGCGCTCATCCTCAGGGACATGTTCAGGCCCCTATGGGGAAGGGAGATGTCGGGGCACCCCGCCACGCGTATCATCCCCGCCGCCTTCGCCAAGAACGGCCCGAATTGGTACCCCTTCTTCGTTGATTGCTTCTCCTGCGGGCTCTGCCCCCCTTCCTCCGATTTCTTCAATGACATCATGCATACCTACGGCTTTCGCCTTTTGGACTTCATGCCTAATGCCGTGGCGTGCATGGCCTTCTTCGCCCATCTCTGCGAGGGCTTCACCGGAGTGCTCCCCAACACGGCGCTCTTCCGCCACTACTTATATCCTTGCATCCAGCTAGGGGGTGCCATCTCTGGCTGCGTCACCTGGATCCTGAGGATCCATGGTAGGGGCACGTACCTGGAGGGTGCCCAGAAGGAGCGATGGGAAGAGTGGCGGGGCCGGTGGTGCTGGATTGAGGAGGCAGATCCACAGGAGTTCTGCCAGGTCCGTCGGGCGTCGCCGGTCCGCGAAAAAGACTGGTTCGATGTTGACACCAATGATGAAAAGCTCACGGTGGCCACCACCAGGATCCATCACCTCACTTCGGCCAGGCTCACCCTCGAGATGATTGGGGCTGACTTCATCCCCGCTGGATTGCCCTACTGCACAACAAGGGGAGGCCAGCCTGAGACTTCAGGAATGCGGCCGACGTCATGAGGCTTTGCCCTGGCTTGAAGCACAATTTCACAGTGATGCAACATGCCCACCTCTGTCAGAGGCTATTTCAGCTCAAGGTCGACGAGGCCGGCGGAGTCGAGAGGATCGGCAAGGCCGAGAAGGCCGACGGGTCTTTGTTTGGGTTGCTAGCAGGAGTGGCCCCGTTGAGCAACAACTGTTTCCATACCGCCATCATCTGTATGATGTCGGACTTCAATGCACACGGCCTCGATCCAAGCTGGGCCGAGCTAGAAGTGGAGTGGGTGCAGGCCTTCTTTGACAACCTATCGGAGACGTATGTCCGTGACGAGCCGCTGCTCATCCGCGACACCACGAAGGCGGAGTTGGCGTATATTGCCGCTAGGGCAAAGGAGGCGGAACTTGCCAAGGAGGCCGGCAACATCGGCACCATGGAGGATGAGGCGGACATGGCCGTAGAAAAGAAGGAACTCGCCGAGTGGGCTCCACCGGGGAGGCCAGCGGCATCGGCGCCGGGGCTCCCCTTGTTGAAGACATGGTCAAGGAGTCTACCGAAGAGGAGGCGAGGCGGATGACTCCTCGGCCCCATGGAGGAAATGCATCTTGTGGCGGGCTAGCTCTGGCGAGCTGGTCCGGCCCGGCAGGACCATGTAGCGGCAATGGGCCCAGGCGCAACCCGTGCGCCAGACGAGGGCCGCGGCAGCAAAGAAGAAGGCAGCAACCGCCGCTTCTTCCTCGTCCAAGCGGCGCAGGACCCCATCCCCTTCTGCCCCTTCGGACGGTGACCTAGAGGCCGATTTTGACCTCGGTTCCTTCAGCCCGAAGAGGAAGAGGTGGCCACAGGGGGAGGAGGAGTAAGCACCGCGCCCTTCATCATTTCTGAACCTTTAGCCTGTGCTATCTCCCTTGACATGATCTTGTCTTTGCAGCGACACGGAGACGCTGGCCAAGAGGGCGTTGAATAGGGCCAAGGCTTTGATGGGCGACAAGCCCCCGGCGAGCATTTTGCGCATGCCAGTGGTGGTGGAGATCAGCTCGGATACCAGCCCTCGATGAAGCCCCCGCTCCAGCCCCCAGCGTAAGTTCATTACTCACTCCCCATCGATGGGCGTTGGGGCACAAATTCTTGATTCTGACCTTGCCGGGTTTGTAGGAGGAGAGCATCAGCAGGAGGAGCCGCTGAGGGCCACTCCCAGCACGCCGCCCCCATCGACCACTCCGCCCAAAGGGGCGTTCCCGGCAAGGGCAACCTCCGCCGAGCCCACACACATGGAGGAGGAGGAGGCGAACTTGGGTGCTGGCGGCTCCATCCCGACAACGAATGTTGGTGGGGAGGGAATCACTTCTCAGCTTGGCATGGGTAAGCGGCCTGCCTCCCGCCCCCTTTTTTTGTCTTGAACCTTGATCTTGACCTTGTTTCATCCTCCCTTCTGGTTTTCAGACCCTCCCTCGATGGACCATGAGGACATCGACACTATCATTAGGGAGGTCACCAAGGATGCCGAAGCTAAGGCCGCCAAGATCAGGCTGAGGAAGCCGCCAAGTACGCCACCGAGGAGGCCGGCAAGGGGCCTGCCGGGGAGACCGGTGGGACCGCTGCCAGGGAGGCCGACAAGGCCGCTACCGAGGAGGCCGACAAGGGGCCTGCCAGGGAGGCCGCCGAGGGGCCCACCGAGGAGGAGGTAGCCAACGACCAACCTTCCTCCCCTGCAGCCCCTGCCCCGGGCAAGTACCTGAGGGTGGGTGACGACTTGTTCGTCTGCCTCCCAAGGACGGCGTGCACCAGAGCGCCAGCCGAAGGGGAGGTGTCCGATGATGAGGTGCTTGCCACCCCCGGGCTCCAGGTTGTCGACGAACCGAGCGCCAGCGACGATGATTCCCAGGAGGAGCAGCTTCTTCGGGCCATGAGCGCCAACTTCCAGAAGCTCCAAGCGCTCCACCATGCCCGCCAAGACAAGGTGAAGTCCAAGACGGCGACGGTAGACAAGGCAGAGGCAGATTTTGGGGAGCGCGTCGCCCAGACGCAGGTCTGGTTCGCCGAGGCCCAGGAAGAGCTGAGGACTGCCTAGGATGAGCTGGATGAGCACAAGCGAGAGCTCATCCTGAAGCAGGCCGACATCGAGAAGGTCCAAGAGGCAGCGAAGGAGCAGGCCGCCAAGGATGAAGCCACCCGGCAGTAGCAGCAAGCTCTGATGGACAGCCAGGAGGAAGACCTCATTGCGCATGAGCAGGCGCTTGCCGCCATGCTCTGCGAC
This sequence comes from Triticum aestivum, assembly GCF_018294505.1. Lineage (NCBI taxonomy): Eukaryota > Viridiplantae > Streptophyta > Magnoliopsida > Poales > Poaceae > Triticum > Triticum aestivum. The sequence continues at coordinate 238,023,766 of NC_057812.1, forward strand.
AAGGACAGGGAGGTTGGGAAGATTGGTGCGTAGCGGACCCAGGAGCTGGAGAAGAAGCACAAGGACACACTCAGTGCTCTGGCTCTGGACCACGCCGGCAGGGTGAAGGAGCTGGAGCTGGAGCGGGAGGAGCTGAAGAAGAAGATCTTGGGGCTGCCAGAGGAAAGGGACATGGCCAACCGCACTCTGGTGGATGCGCAGGTCGCCATCTCTGACAAGGCCAAGCTGCGCTCCAAGGCCAATGACTCCATCAACAACCTGAAGCTGAAGCTGGGCGGCTTGGAGGGGAAGCTTTCAAAGGCCAAGGCTTGTGAGGAGACCCTGAACAAGGCCCTGGAGGATGAGAAGCGGCTGCGGAGCGATGACGCCGCCGATCACAAGGAATATGCAAAGAGCGTAAACCTCTGGATCAGCCACCTCGTCGACATCGCCGGGAGGATCACCGCGAAGCTGGCCGTCATGGGCATGCCGGATGTCAGGTACTCCCAGGAGCCGAACGTGAGCCCCAATGCCAGGCTGACCCTGTTCTTCGAGGGCGTCCTCGATGCCCTAGAGCAGCTCTGCTCCAATCGAGCAGTTTATCTGGTGAATGAGTCCCGGAGGCTGTGTCGAGGCGCCCTGACCAAGGTGCTCACCAAGGTGGCATTCTGGAACCCCAGTGTTGACTTTGTCGACACGCTGGAGAGCTTGCCGGGGGGGTACAGACCTCACAGTGCTCGAAGAGCGTATCGTGCCCATCATCAGCTGCGTCGACGGAGTCAAGAGGCGGAGGGCCAGTGCCGGGACTAGGCACCCCATTTCTCATCGCCACTGCGAGTTCATGACCAAGACAATTTTATCTTAAGTTAGAACCACAACAACTATTGATGTAACATAACCCTGCAGTACTTTGAAATGAAGCGTGCTATCTTCCTATTAGATCTTTTCTTGTATGTACACACCCTACACCTAGTTGGATAGGTTTGCCGGTGCGTAAACCCATGCTATGGCGCTTTGAAGGACGGAACCTTAGCAGCCAATCGGGGGGCGCCTACTGCCGGGCAAGCCACCCTGCCGTTCTCAGCGCAGCCGCTTGAACTATTGAGCAGTCTCGAAACCGAATGAGGGTGTTGCCAATAGTGGAAGGGTTCCATCGCGTACAAGTTTTCCATACAAGGGGCAAGATTTTTCGAGGAGAATAACCTTATACTAGAAAGGAATTGCTCAAGGTTTTGCGTGACTTAGCTTTTCCGTTGCCACGTGGATGGCTATTGCGGCTGCGGACAACATTGCCTCACCTGGCTGACAGCGCCGGAGCATGGCTGATCGACGTAGCCTTCTTCTCTCGAGCCATCCCGACGAAGGAGTCGATGAGTTGACTTCAAAACCGGATTTCACAGTATGCGCCCCCTACCTGGCGCACCAAAGATGTCGGGGAAATGACACCTATGGGATCACAGGGAATCCCTACTACGGTTGACAAGGAGCGGGGCTGTGGAAAGAGCGGGTTTAGAAGATCAACGCGGGGAGGGGGGGATTTATCCAGGTTCGGGCCGCAAACGATGCGTAATACCCTAGTCCTGCTTTGGTGTATATTTGGTGTTCTTGAAATCTTGAACTAGCCGCGGTGTATGCCAAAGAGTCCGAATCCTTCCCTAGTACGCCATGGGCCTCCTTTTATATGTCAAAGGGGCTGCCACAGTGGCACACAAGAGGTGGAAAGTGTCTACAATCTACAAGTTTATCTCCTGACATCATAGGACAAACGCATTTAATGCGCTGCCTATGTGTCCTCTTGCTTTATCGGGGACGGTAGAGAACCTCGTTCCGTCTGCCGCCGCCTCGCCTTGCTTCGACACGCTTCTAGGGTGACGAGGCATGCGGCGCCATGCTGGCTGGCTAGCTGGCTGCTGAGCTGGTGTGGTGGCATGGTCTGCACGAAGATCTGCATGCCACTATGCAGGTGATTGCGTAGTTGGCCTAGAAGCTGCATGCTGCCAGTAGATGCGTGCCTAGTTGGCAAGCTAGCTGCTGCGTCGGAACGGCCATGGGGCAGCGAAACCTTGGTAAGTGCGGGCCTGGTTGTGGCCCCGCAGATGTCCTCGGCAAGAGTCTTGCCGGGCCCCCGACAAGGATCTTGCCGGGGTCTTGTGGGCGTCCCCGGCAAGGGTCTTGCCGGGGGCCTTTGTCTTCTAGTTCTCATCTAATCTTGCAGGCCTTCAGTCTCAACAAAGATCTGCATGCCACCATGCAGGCGCTCCCGAGCGTCGGTCTTGACGCTTGTCGATGGCATCATAACTCTCAGGCTCAAGGGTGGCAGTCTTGCTGGTGTTGGGCAAGTTGCCCCGACAAGGCTCTTGTCGGGGCCATGTAGGCCGCCCCGGCAAGGCTCTTGCCGGGGGAAGCCCATCTTGTCCCTTCACTCTTTATGCTTCTAGCTTGGGTGCTGCCTCGGCAACTTTGTATCTTTGCTTCCTCTGTCCCGCCGAGCCCGGCCGTAGGTGTGGCTACGACTGCCCATGCACAAGTAAAGGGGTACAGAAGGGCCCGTACTTTTGTACACCGACATTGCATAAACATACTGAACATGTGTATATTTGAATCTTTTTGTGAATTATCTATGAATATTGTCGTGTGATCTATCAATCAATTGGATGCATAGACATGCTGAACTTGTGTATATATGAATCCTTTTAGTTGTTGATTGTGAATGTTGGCTATGAATATGAAGGTGTCCTGTGAACCCGAGTTCGATACGAATGTTTACCTGTTCTGTTGTACTTGTGTGTGAACTTGTTAGTATGTCTACTATGGGATTTGTGACGTGTGGGTGTCAACGACACACCTTCTTCCCAAGAAGAATTGCACCTGCTTTGTTAGGGTAGCAATGACACATCAGCTCTTTTTAATATTTTTGCTCTGTCTCCCCCCTCCCACGCTCAATCCCTGCCGTAATGTTTTCGGCCTCAAAACAAGCATAGTACTGCGTTGTTTTTGGGGCTTGATGAAAAATCGAGTGCTGATTTCTGTAGGTTGGCCCGCCCAACAAATGGGCTGCTGGTCCACCATGGACCGAGAGGCTAAAAATACAAGTTGTATGGTGGAGAGGCAAATAAAAAAATGCCATCGAGAGCCATCCACTGAAGAAAAAAAAATCGCGTCTGATGTGCTTCTTCAGTCGGGCCGTCGGCCCCCTCTTTAATCCAGTTCGTTTAGGGATCTAGCTAGCACTTTCATTTTTTTCCAGAGGGCGAACAAGTATCAGCTAGGCCTAGGTATGCGTAGCCCACGACATACGGAGACAGTGGTTTCAACTTATTTTTTGAGGTCCATACCGGCCTATGGGCCTCCAAGCGTAGGTTTTACTTTTTCTTAAAGATCGGCAGCCCAATGTATTTTCTTAATAAAATGCAGATCTCTGTTCTATTTATCTATATATAAGAATAATAATGTTGTGTCCAATTTATGTTTTCCCCTCTAACCGCATTATATATATTTATATTATTACTATTATCGTATATTTAATAGAGACTTATATATACATTATAAAAACATCCCACATGTTATTAACATATAAAAGTAAATGTTTAACAGAAGTTGGCAAGGAAAATCCTGGTTGTTTTTGACTCATAGGTAGGAAAATCCTGGTGATTGCGTACAAAAGCTTGCGAAGATTTTAAGGACCAATGTAATAATAACGCACTCACTTTTATTTTGAGCAATAACTTGCTAATTTGTTAATTATATATATAAAAAATGTGTCGCAACGGTTTATTTTTTGATATTAATTGCTCCTTCTAACCTAACATTATATATAGAACGAGCCCAACTAATTCGTGTATTTCAAGAAAGTGCAAATGAGCTGGGATTTCTTAGAAAATATTAAATGGGCCGCATTGACGCGAAATTATTTGTTCACCCAGCCCAGCAAATGGACTGTACATTCTAGAAAACATCGTCAAATATATGCCACATTTTTGCAGGCTGACATGTGGGACAATAGGTCGAAGCCTACGCAGGGCATTGTCAACTTGGTCAACAAATGATTATGACATCCACAACCATTGGATTTATATCCAACGACCGGCATGCACCTTCAATCTCTGGCCTTCTTCCTCCAGCGTCACCGGGACCGCCTGGTCCGGCCTCCGGCGGCTAGCAGCTCTGCTTGGCATGCATCGCTGCGAAGCGCTACCCCACTGCCGGCCAGGCTATCCCTCCACCCCTTCACACCTCCTGTTATTCTCCACCGACTGCAGCCCCACGCCACACCAGAACCAGTTATAACCCTTGTACTCCTCTCAATCTGCGACTCCGCTACCGCGTCATCCCATCTCCGGGTCGTTCCCGTCCGGGGCCTCGCCGTCGTCCACCCCCTCGCTGCTCTCGGGGTGGCATGGTCAACAAACGAGAGTCATTGGAAGAGGACTGTACGTGGAGAGCTTGACGGTTGGGACCCACGAGGTCCATGGTCACACGCAAGGAAAGTTCCTCCTTATTAAGCTGAAAAGATGTTTGCTCCCCCTGACAGCTGGGACCCATCGGCTGTATCTTCGCACGGAAGGAAGTGCCTCCTTATTATGCGAAAAAACTATTCCTCCCATTGATAGCCGGGACCCGTCAGATTTGGTGGCTGACTTGTGGGCCTACTAAGCGGACGTGTATGCGGGGCTTTGTCAACTTAATCAACAAATGATTCTAGCAGTTGGACCGTTGGATGTTAATCCAACAGTCGTGCTCCTTCTTCAACCTCTGTTCTTGCCCCTGTCTCCCATGGGCGGCAGTGCTGCCGCGCACCCGAACCAGTCAAGTTACCCACTCCTCTCCATCTGCGACTCCACTGCCGCGTCTTCCCCATCTCCGGGTCGTTCCAATCTAGGGCCTCACCATCGTCCATCGGCCTTGGTGCAATCAGCACGGTGTCGTCAACATGGTTAACAACCGAGAGTCATCAGAAGATGACTGTACATGAGAGGCTGATAGTGGGGACGCACCACGCCCATGGACACATGCATGCAACTGCATCCTTTTTACCCTGAAAAATAATGTTTTCTCCCCCTGACTGCTGAGACCCACCAGCTACATCTTCGCACGCAAGGAAGTGCGTCCTTATTATGCCAAAAAGAATGAATACTACCGCTAACAGCTCAGACCCACCAGCTATATCTTCGCACGCAAGGAAGTGCCTCCTTATTACGCACAAAAAATGAATACTCCCCCTGCTAGCTGGGACCCAGCATAGTGGGAGGCTGACCTGTGGGCCTACTAAGTTGACTGGGATGGAGGGATTTGTCAACTTAGTCAATATGAATGATTCTAGCTCCGGTGACCGTACAATGTCCATCTAACGTCCGTAGTGCTTCTTCAACCTCTGGTCTTCTTGCTCCATCCGCCCAAACAAGCGTCGGCCATGCCGCCTGCTCCTGCCTCCCGTGTCCGGCTGTGCTGCCACCGCTGGCCATGCCATCCCTCTATACTCATCCACACCTCCTATTATTCTCTGGCGATGACAGCCTCACACCGCAGCCGAAGCAGTCAACCCACATACTCCCCTCCGCATGGGCATCCACTACCGCGTCTTCCCCGGCTCCACGTCGTCCCCTTCCTAGGCCTCGCCGTCGTCCATCGCCCTAGTGCTCTCGGTGTGGCCTGGTCAACGTGGTCAAGGAATGACTTCCATCGGAAGAGTACTGTACGTGGAGATGCTGACAGCTGGGTCCACGACAGCAGCAAGGAAGTGCCTCCTTATTGCACGGAAAATAATGATTCCTCCACCTAACAGCGGGGACCCACCGGACGGGCCACCGCATTTCACGAAAAAACATTTCCTCCCTGACTGCTGGGACCCACCAGCTACATCTTTGCACGCAAGGAAGTGCCTGATAGTCGGGACCCACCTGGTCGAAGCGTACGTAGCGTTGTCATTCTGGTCGCGAACATGTACGTACATACTGGTCGATGTAGAGGCACACACATGTCGTAGTACAGGCACGCACGTAGCATGTACACCTATGTACAACGGCCAGGGTGCAAGAAAGAAAATACGATCACATACGTACATACGGGCGGGGTCTTGAACGCCTACTCGCACATACATACGACCAACGCTCGTGTACATGGTTGGGTCGGAACGAAGAAGCTGCGCCGTCGTCGTGATCATGGGGAGGCAACCGGCTGGGTCGGAACGGAATGCGTCGTCATGTTCATCGGGAGCCAACCGGCTTGGACAGAACAACCGATGGAAACGAGGCCTGGCGTACCACAGAATGGAGGAAACGGCCTTGTGTTCGACCGGCGACGGTCAAAACGGGATCCTATTCATCGGGAGGGGTCTGGTGTACCGCAAAAAAGGAGGAAACGGACCTCCTACGGTGGAAACGGGGTCCTGTTGATCGGGAGGGGTGTTGCGTACCACAAAACGGAGGAAACAGACTTGTGTTGGAGTGCTACGATCGAAACGGGCGTCGTGTTCATCAGGAGGGGTGTGGCGTACCGCAAAACAGGACTCCATGGGATACTGTTCATCTCCACCGTCAACCTTCTCCAGCCTCCACGGGCTACTGTTCATCCACCGGCGACCTCCTCCAGCCTCCACCTGTGACTGTTCATCCACGGGCTCCTGTTCATCCAGCCTCCACCGTGCACTCCTCCACCGGCTACTATTCAACCAGCTCTCTCCATGGGGTCCTGTTTAGCCACCCCTCCACGGGCTACTGTTCATCCAACCCTCCAACGGCTACTATTCAACCAGCCCTCCACAAGGAAATGTTCATCCAGTCCTCCACGGGGGATTGTTCATCCACCCCTCCACGGGGTCATGTTCATCCACTGGCTCGATCAATCAAGGTACTATTCATCCAGCGGCAACGGCCTATACTACCACGGGGTCCTGTTCATCCAACCCCCACCTAGAACTGTTCATCCAAACCCCCCAACAACACTCACTGTTCATCAAGGGAAGGAGGCAACAGTGCTCGATCGGCTTCGGTTAGCAGCAGTAGCAAAGGAATCACTCGGGTTCAGTTAACAGCAAGGGATCGATTGATCGCTCAGGTTCAGTAATGCGTAGCCTGCAGTGCAATTGCTCAGGTTCAGTTAGGCGAACGCCTCGCTCGGGTTTAGTTAGAGTGCAACGCCTACACACACGCATATGTACGAGAGAAACGCGCATCGCTCGGCCCCCGACCACCCACCGTAACCGGGAACTCCCCGATATTTTCCTCGCCCTCGCTTCTACCATGGTTTTTTCCGTCATGGACGACTGAAAGAATGTCATGCAGTTGCGTCTTCGGCCCGCCCAGGATGAAAAGCCCATTTTCTGTCATGATTTTTTGTCATAGAAGTAGGACCCCACCACATCTATGATGATACCGGGTTTTGTCACAATTATCATCATAGAAGTGTCATAAGTATGACAGAATTTTTTTTCATTTGGCCCAAAATGTCATTGATGTGTCTTTTTTTGTAGTGACAGTGGCAGCCGCAACATCTCTCACCAGAGGCGTCTAGGAGGAGATGTGCTAGGAGGGGACCTAGCTCGTGGATACCAACTCTGGCAGAACCGTAGGAGGAAGGAAATGGAGGATGGCTGGAGGAAAAGAGGTAGAGGTTTATCCACATGACTTGGAACATAAGATGGGATCTTAAATCTTAAATTCAAGGACGTCAATCTAAAGGTGCATGGGAACTCACATTTTAGATTAGGTGCATGTGACAACTCTCTTATATCTGAGAGAATCGGTTTTTGTTTTCAATGGTCAAACATTTTTTTGGACAACCTTTCCTTGGACAGTGCTCTTTTTGCTGGTTCTGATGATAAAGTGGAGGTACGAACAAACCCAGTTAACCTAGAAAACACTACTACTAAGTTCGTGTAATTTGATGTTATAGATGGATTAATTATTTCAGATAGTTAATTTTGTAGGAGAAGAGAAAATTCAGTTTCTTGAACTAATAATTATTAAATAACTAGAAAACACTTGTTGGGCAACCTAATCGTTTTTAATACAATTCTTTGCAACTTGCTTATTTAGATTTGAACAATAGGCTTTCGTAAATTGTTAGTTATTGGTAGCTCGTTGGTCGGGCATGTCCCTTGCTTAAGAAGATTGCCTGTTCACGAAGTCTTAGGGCTCACAACGCAAGAGACAACAACAACGCTAGGATTGATTTCCTGTTAGCTTTTCCCAGTTCCCCATCCAAGCCGGGATATGGTGTTTTGTATGCAAAAGTAATCACCGACGCTTCATATGCCTTTTTTTCCTGCATGAGCCAATTTGATTAGAGTTTGACGCTAAGAAGAGCACTAAAACCTAGGCCTACGAAACTTTCCCTCGACTAACTAGCATATCCAGATGAGATTTGCCCATCTTAATAATCGAAGCCCTCGGGTTTTCTCTCATGAAGGGTCCATATGAGCATGCAAACTAATATGAGAATCGAATGGACACATAGACCACTTTATTTCAGCAATGTAATGCCTTATGTGCATCCATCATAGCTACTGCACAATTATATCCAACTTATGCCGATTGTGCACTTATCCTTAAAAATATAGGTTTTTGTTCTTTTATTTTTGTACTCACTGGAGTTCATGTTTCCTTTGAGTTAGTTTTGATAGCTACTCATTAAGTTTCCTTTAAGCTAATAAAGAATAATCCTTTAAGCTAACTAATCGCCGCAAAGGAAATTATGCACTAGACCTTCCTCTAATTTTCTATTAATTAGGAATCTAAAAGTGGATTGTACTTCATGTGTGGATTGAGATGAACTAATTTTTAGACATAGCAACAAATTCTAAAACTAAGATTAATGTTTTAAAGTTACATATCTAATTTCTTATTAAGAACTACAACACATCAATAGTAGGTTACTTGAAGTGTCCAGCAGTAATACTTTGTTTCGGTACAACAATTTAGCTGAGTCTATATTGACGTGCGATTATGTGGGATGTGAGGTGTTCACTTGTCCGTAAAAAATTATGTCAACATAGGTGGGCCTCCCACTTATATTATGTGGAAAATGTGGATGGGTTGAGGCTAGCCTGTTCCTTACGGCCGTCTGAGCGGAATAATTTCCTTACTTTATAAAATGTGGCAAATTGCATTTCATTATAGACGTCTTACAACAAATTGCATGAGCGAACAGTCCATACTTTTTTTCATCAATTCGTACAATTTTTTTGGTTAGGATAGTAGGGTAGATGCATTGCTTGGTTGCTTAAGAGTTGATAATGGACACGGTGACGTATCAGTTGCATGCCTAACAATGAACATCGTATTTTTGTTTCATGGTAATGCATGAGATTCAACTATATGTTACAACATGCCAAATGGCTCGGCAGATATCGAGTCTTCTTTGTTAGCTATGGGAATGTCACGAGCAGCGCATGCCTCCTCCCCCTTGATGGCATTGGATGATCTGCACAAACACGGGGGAAGGAATTAGGGCGGTTGGTGGGGGACTCCACCTTGGCGGTCTATGCGGAAGCATGGTGGGCGCCTTGGTGAATGTGAGGTGGGCATCATCCGGTTTTGAAGGAAATGGCTATAGTGAGAAATGTCCCGTTGTGGCGGGAAACCGACATGAAGGGGAGGATCTTGTAGGAAATGGGAAAAGTGTGTCGTGGGGTGAGGTTTTTGCGTTGGCCTGCGTGTTGGAGGTAACATGATAGATAGTCTGGACAAAGACATTTATACCCTACATATGGTCGAGATATGGGGTGCATGGACTGTCCAGAGGATTGAATTTTGGGGATCCAATTGGGCGCCCGTTTGATGTCCGAGCTTCGAATACGGTCGGACATATGAGAGAGAAATGCGCTTCGACCTTAAAGACAATCTTAATTATTATTTTTGACTACGGTCGGACGTATGAGAGAGAAAAATGTAGAATTCTTCATATATGAGGTTGGACTAGAAGAAAAAAAATGCCTATAAGAACCGCTCCCTCCGTTCACAAATATAAAATGTTTTGGATATTTCAATATGTACTACATAGAGACTGAAAATGAGTGAATAGACACACTAAAACATGTTTATATCAATCTAATTCACAAAAAGTTCTAACATATTATATTTATGAACGGACGGAGTATAACATATGAATCCTAAGGAATAATTTCTATGAATTGCAATCCTATACAAATGAAATAACCATATAGGAAAAAATCAAAATCATTAGAATTGTCCAAAATTCCTTTCTCAACCAAGGATGCCCTCAAGTTGATAGTGAATTTTCGATCATGCATTTAATATCCCGCTCATTTATACATCACTGGTCGCTACTTTAAGATACATGCGACATTTTTTGTCAAAATGTTGTTTTTTATATAAGTAACTTTCGACATAAGTAATTTTAGAGTGGGTTTGTAAGATGCTCTTATAGCAAAGGTTGTCATACATTTGACAAGAGTGACACAACGATGTTATTTGAATAGGCCCAGTCGCCTCGATGGAGTGTGTCCTAGTCTTGTCTTAGGATGGCCTCGGGTGGGGTTGTACGACCCCAGTCTTTGAGTTGTACGCAACTCCTTGGGACCTCTGCCAAACTCAGTGGTGGCATTGGAGACCCTGGGCCCACGGTGGGCCCGACGGTGCTGCATGGTGTGATGGCGACTGATGCGGCTTGAACTACGTCGGTGTCAGTGCACAAAAGTAGGGGCTCTCTTTTGTACCCCTTTACTTGTGCGCGGACAGTTAGAGCCGCGCCTGCGGCCATATCCAACGGGGCAGAAGAAGCAAAAGCACAAGATAACCAGAACAACGCCAAGACCAGAAACACAAAGAGCAAGAGGGTGAGGTGGACTCCCCCAGCAAGACCCTTGCCGGGGCGGCCTCCACAGCCCCGGCAAGAGCCTTGCCGGGGCAACTTGCTCAATGCCAACAAAGCGCGCCACCCTTGAGCCCAAGAGTTCCAACACTATCAACCACATTGGAACCAAGGCTCGGAAGGCACCTCCATGGTGGCATGCAGATCTTCGAGAAGATCATAGGCACACAAGATCAGATGAGGACCAAAAGACGACGATCCTCGGCAAGATCCTTGCCGAGGAAATCCACGAGACCCCCGGCAAGATCCTTGCCGGGGACGACCGTGATGCCACGACAAGACCCTGCCCGGGGCCTCGGCAAGACCCTTGCCGAGGACACCTGTGGGGCCACAGCCAAGCTCACGTCTGCCAAGACCCCCCGCTATTCCCATACAGCCGCCACCCCAACCAGCTAGGCAGGCACCTGCATGGCGACGCGTGGCCTCCAGGCCAACTCAGCAAGCACCTATATGGTGGCATGCAGATCTTCGTGAAGACCCTACCACCACACCATCTCAGCAGCCTGCCAGCTTACGTGGTGCTGCATGCCTCATCAGCTCGGACGCGCGTCAAAGCGAGGCGGAACAACGACGGTTGGGACAGGCCTCGTTATTATCCCTGATAAAGCAACATGACACCTAAGAGGCGCATTTAATGTGCCTTGTCCCGTAATGACAGACGATAAGCTTGTACACTGTTTACCTTTCCACCTCCCGTGTGCCACTGTGGTGACCCCTTTTTGACTATAAAAGGAGGCCCGAGGCGTACGGGAGAAGGATTCGGATCTTTTGGACTACGCACACACCACAGCTAGTTCGGAAGCTCAAGAACACTCAAATATACACCAAAGCAGGACTAGGGCATTACGCATGCTTGCGGCCCGAACCTGGGTAAACAACCTTTGTGTTGGCTACTAGACCTGCTCTTTGCACAACCCCGCGCCCGCCAACCGTAGAAGGGATCCCACTGATCCCATAGGTGTCGTTCCCACCGACATCCCTGGCGCGCCAGGTAGGGGGCTCGCAGTTGTGGAAATCTGGTCTAGTTGGCGTAGTGGTTTCGTCGTGGTCGTCGCCCAAAGGAAGAAGATGACCAAATGGGCAGCATCATTTGTGGATGCAGTAAACGCTCACGCGGTGATAGAAAAGCTAAGTCATTCGAAACTTTGAGTAATTTTTTCCTGTATAAGGTTGTTTTCCCCAAAGATCCTGCTCTTGGTATGAAAAACCTGCACACGATGGGGGCCTTCCGCTATTGGCAATGCCTTTGTTCTGTTTCGAGTCTGCTCAACAGTTCAAGCGGTCGCGTCAAGAACGGCAAGGTGGCCTTCCCGCTATTGGCAGCGCCCTTGTTTTGTTTCGAGTCCGCTCAACAGTTCAAGCGGTCGTGCTGAGAATGGCGAGGTGGTTTACTTGGCCGCAGGCACACCTGGCCGGTTGCGAGTATCCGTCCTCGAAACGCCGCAGCCTGGGTTTGCGTGCCGACAAGCCTACCTGTTGAGCATAGGGTGTACATACAAAGAATGATCGAACAAGAAAATAACATGCATCGTTTCAAGGTACTGCAGAGTTATATTACATCAATTGTTGCTGCGGTTCTAACTAAAGATAAAAAATTTCTTGGTCATGAACCTGCAGCGGCGATGAGAAATGGGGTGCCTAGTCCCGACGCTGGCCCTCTATCCTCCGAACTCCATCGACACGGCTGATGACAGGCTCGGTACGCTCTTTGAGCGCCGCGAGGTCCACACCCTCCAGCAAGGTCTCCAGCATGGCGTTGAAGTCGAGGTTGGGGTTCCAGTACACCACCTTGGTGAGGACCTTGGTCAGGACACCCTGGCGAAGCCTCCGGGCCTCATTGGCCAGGGAGGTCGCTCTGTTGGAGCAGAATTGCTCCAGAGCTCCAAGAACACCCTCGAAGAACAGGGTCAGTCTGGCATTGGGACTCACGTTTGGCTCTAGGACGTACCTCATGTTCGGCATCCCCATGGTAGCTAGCCAGCTGCGTGGTGATCCAGCCGACGATGTTGATGAGGTGGCTGATCCAGAGGTTTTCGCCCTTCACAAAATCCGCGTGGTTGGCGACATCATTCCTCCGCAGCTGCCTCTCGGCCTCCAGATTTTTGGTCAGGGTCTCCTCCCGGGCCCTGACCTCCGAAAGCGTCCCCTTGAGGCCCTCCAGCTTCAGCTTCAGATCCCTGATGGAGTCATTGGCCTCGAAGAGTAGCTCAACCTTGCTGAGGACTGTGGCCTGCGCGTCAGCCAAGGCACCTTTGGCCGCATCCCTCTCCTCCGTCAGCTCCAGGACCTACTTCTTCAGCTCATCCTGCTCCACCTCCAGCTCGTTCACCTTGCCGGCCTGGACCTAGGCCTGAGCATTGAGTGCCTCCTCATGCCCCTGCTCTAGCTCCCGGGTCCGCTGCACGACAAGCTAGTCAATCTCCTCATCCTTGCCGTGGATTGTCGCGGTGAGCTTCTCCTCACGAGCGGCAAGGTCCTCCTCCTAGGAGTTCAGCACAGCCTGATGCTGGAGCCGAGGGGCCTCGTCCTTGGCGGCCTGTGCTTTCGCCGCCTCCTAGTCCTTCTCGACGTCGGCCTGGTTCAGGACAAGCTCCTTCTTGTGCTCGTCCAGCAGATCTTGGGCGGACTTCAGTTCCTCACAGGCCTGGCGGAACCAAGCCCGCGTCTCGGTGACGTGCTCCTCAAGATCCACCTCCGCCTTGTCCACCGCCGCCATCCTGGACTTGGCCTTCTCCAGGTGGGCACAATGAAGTGCCTGGAGCTTCTGTAAGTTGACACTCATGGCCTGGAGGAGCTGCTTTGCCTGGGTACCACCACCACCGGTGCTCAATTCGTCAACAACCTCAAGCCCGGCAGTGGCGAGCACCTCATCATCAAACACCTCCCCCTCGGTGGGCGCCCTGGTGCTCGCCGTCCCTAGGAGGTGGACGAACAGATCGTCGCTCACCTTCAGATACTTGCCCGAACTAGAGGCAGTGGAGGAGGAAGGTTGATCATCAACCACCCCTCCTCGGCAGCGGCCTTGTCGGCCTCCCCGGCAGGCCCCTTGGCGACATCCTCAGCAGCACCCTTGGCAGCCTCCTCGACGGCGATCTTGGCGGCCTCAGCCTCGACGTCCCTGGCGACCTCCTCAATGACGGTGTCGATGTCCTCTCGGTCCGCCGGGGAAGGGTCTGGATACCGAGGAGGGGAATGAGGCAAATCCAAGACCAAGGTTTGAAAAGAAAAAGCAAGAACAGGGACAGAGGGAAATTAACTTACCCGCACCGGGCTGGGAAGAAGTGGCCCCCTCCTCGCCAATATTTGGTGCCGGGACGGAGCCGCCAGCGCCCGGGTTCGCCTCCTCCTCCTCCTCATCCGTGCGCATGGGCTCGATGCTTGGCAGCCTTGCCGGGGATGCCCCTCGGGCCGGCGTGTTGGGGGTGGCCCTCAGTGGCTCCTCTTGCTGCCGTCCTCCTCCTGCAACCACGACAAGGTCAACACCAAGGGATCGTACCCCAACACACATTGATAGGGAGCGAGTGGCGAGCTCACGCTAGGGGCTACTATCCGAGCTGCTCTCCACCACTAGCAGCGTACTCGAGGTGCCCGCCGGGGGCTGGCCACCAGTCGAGGCCCTGGCCCTCTTCGCCACCCTCTGGGCTAGCGTCTCCATGTCCCTGTAAGAGTAAAAACAAGTCAAGGAAACCGGCACGGTCTGAAGGAACGGAGATGATGAAAGGCAGGATGCTTACTCATCCTCCACCTCCTCTTCTGCTGCCTTCCTCTTCCTCCTTGGGCTGAGAGACCCAAGATCGAAGATGACCCCCGTGTCAACGTCTGCAGGAGGAGGGGAAGGGGATGGAGTCCGGCGACGATTGGACGAAGAAGAGGCAATCGCTTTCTTCTTCTCCACCGCGACCTTCACCACCTTCCTCGCTGCCGCGGCCCTCGTCAGGCGCACGGACTCCTCCTAGGCCTCTTGCCGCTGCCCAGTCTTGCCGGGCCGGACCGGACCGGCTCGCCAGAGCTGACCCGCCGCAGGATATGCTTCCTCCCCGTTATCGGAGGGTAGTCAGCCCCGACCTCTCCCTCGGTCGACTCCTGGACGACATCTTCGATGAGAGGGGCCTCGGTGCCGGTGTTGCTGGCCTGCCCAGTAGACTCTGCCCATCCGGCAAGCTCCTCCTCCTCCTCCGCAGCCACCTCGGCCTCGTTCACCATGTGGCCGACGCTGCCAGCTTCCCTAGCAAGCGCCGCCTCCGCCGCCCTGGCGGCGATGTAGTCTAACTCCTCGGTGGTGTCCTTGATAAGTAGTGGCTCATCGCGGACATACCTCTCCGAAAGGTTGTCGAAGAACTCCTGCACCCGCTCCTCCTCTGGCTCGGCCCACCTTGGGTCAAGGCCGTGCGCGTTGAAGTCCGGCATAATGGCGATGATGTCGGCTTGACGAGAGTTGTTTCTCGGCAGGACCACTCCTGCCGGCAACCCGAACAGAGGCCTCTTGATGACCTTGCCGGCCTTCATGACCTTGCTAGCTCTCTCAGCCCTGCCGTTGCCACCCACATCAAGTTGGAAAAGTCGTTGACAAAGATGAGCGTGCCCCATCACCGTGAAGTTGTGCTTCAGGCCGGGTCAAAGCCTCATGACATCGGCCGTGTTCCTGAAGAGCCAGGCCGGCCTCCCCTTGTTATGAAGTGGGGCGATGCGGCGGCGGATGAAGTCAGCCCCAATCATCTCAAGGGTGAGCCCAGCCATAGTGAGGTGATGGATCCTAGTGGTAGCAATCCCGAGCTTCTTGTCATTGACATTGGCGTCGCTCCAGTCCTTGCAGCAGACTGGCGGGCTCTGATGAACTTGGCAGAACTCCTGTGGATCCTCCTCCTCGATCCATAGCCACCGGCCCCGCCACTCCTCCCACCTATCCTTCTGGGCACCCTATGGATATGTGCCTTTCTCCTGGGTCCATGGGATCTAGGTGATGCAGCAGATGGCACCCCTCGCCTGGATACGGGGAAAGAAATAGTGGCGGAAAAGCGTCATGCCGTGAAGCATTCCGGCAAAGCCCTCGAAGAGGTGGGCGAAGAGGGCCATACACGCCATGGCATTCGGCGTGAAATCAAGAAGGTGGAACCCGAAGGTGTGCATGATATCATTGAAAGAGTCGGAGAAAGGGGGCAAAGCCCGCAGGAGAAGTAGTCAATGAAGAAGGGATACTGATTCAGGTCGGCCTTGGCAAAATCGGCGGGGATGATGTGCGTAGCCGGATGCCCTGTCGTCTTCATCCCCCATAGAGGCTTGAAGTTGTCCCTGAGGTGGACCGCATCAACCGTCAAGGGGAAGACAACAAGCTGCGTCCGAAGCGCCGCCGACTCACTCTCTGGCATCTCCTTCTCCTCGGTGTCCTTGGCCAATCCCTTGCCCTTACTGGTTTTGGGTGCCATGGCGGCCGGGAAAGAGGTGAGGAATCTGGAGCAATGGGATATTGGGGGCAATGGGGACGCAGCGGTGGCGGATGG
>NC_057812.1:238040427-238071162 GCF_018294505.1 Triticum aestivum
TGGGGGTTTCGGCTTTTTCGCTTGAGGAAGAAGAAGGGGGGGGGGGCGGTTCTGAAACTGGAGTGACGCGGAGGGTAAATGAGCAGCGCGCCCGCATTTTCCCCTTTTCTTATGGGGAAGGCGCGGGTGATACGTCTCCAACGTATCTATAATTTTTTATTGCTCCATGCTATATTATCTACTGTTTTGGACTATATTGGGCTTTATTTTCCACTTTTATATTATTTTTGGGACTAACCTATTAACCGGAGGCCCAACCCAGAATTGCTGTTTTTTTTTGCCTATTTCAGTGTTTCGGAGAAACAGAATATCAAACGGAGTCCAAACGGAATAAAACCTTCGGGAACGTGATTTTCTCACCGAACGTGATCCAGGAGACTTGGACCCTACTCCAAGGAGTCAAAGAGGAGGTCACGAGGGTGGGGGGCACGCCACCCCTAGGGCGCGCCCCCTGCCTCGTGGGCCCCTCGGTGCTCCATCGACGTACTTCTTCCTCCTATATATACATACGTACCCCCAAACTATCAGAACAGGAGCCAAAAACCTAATTCCACCACCGCAACTTTCTATATCCACGAGATCCCATCTTGGGGCCTGTTCCGGAGCTCCGCCGGAGAGGGCAGTCATCACGGAGGGCTTCTACACCATCCTAGCCCCTCCGATGAAGTGTGAGTAGTTTACCTCAGACCTTCGGGTCCATAGTTAATAGCTAGATGGCTTTTTCTCTCTCTTTGAATCTCAATACAAAGTTCTCCCCCTCTCTTGTGGAGATCTATTCGATGTAATCTTCTTTTTGCGGTGTGTTTGTTGAGACCGATGAATTGTGGGTTTATGATCAAGTTTATCTATGAATAATATTTGAATCTTCTCTGAATTCTTTTATGTATGATTGGTTATCTTTGCAAGTCTCTTCGAATTATCCGTTTGGTTTGGCCAACTAGATTGGTAGTTCTTGCCATGGGAGAAGTGCTTAGCTTTGGGTTCGATCTTGCGGTGTCCTTTCCCAGTGACAAAAGGGGCAGCAAGGCACGTATTGTATCGTTTCCATCGAGGATAAAAAGATGGGGTTTATTTCATATTGCATGAATTTATCTCTCTACATCATGTCATCTTGCTTAAGGCGTTACTCTATTTTTAACTTAATACTCTAGATGCATGCCGGATAGCGGTCGATGAGTGGAGTAATAGTAGTAGATGCAGAATCGTTTCGGTCTACTTGTCACGGACGTGATGCCTATATACATGATCATGCCTAGATATTCTCATAACTATGCTCAATTCTGTCAATTGCTCAACAGTAATTTGTTCACCCACCGTAGAATACTTATGCTCTTGAGAGAAGCCACTAGTGAAACCTATGGCCCCCGGGTCTATTCTCATCATATCAATCTCCATCACTTTAATCTTGCTTTTCTTTTTACTTTGCTTTTACTTTACACTTTGCATATTTATACCAAAAATACCAAAAATATTATATCTATCAGATCTCACTCTCGTAAGTGACCGTGAAGGGATTGACAACCCCTAATGGCGTTGGTTGCGAGTAGCTATCGTTTTGTGCATGTACGAGGGACTTGAGCGTGGCCTCCTACTGGATTGATACCTTGGTTCTCAAAAACTGAGGGAAATACTTACGCTACTCTGCTGCATCATCCCTTCCTCTTCGGGGAAAACCAACGCAAGCTCAAGACGTAGCAAGAAGGATTTCTGGCGCCGTTGCCGGGGAGTCTACGCAAAAAGTCAACATACCAAGTACCCATCACAATCCCTTTCTCTCGCATTACATTATTTGCCTATTGCCTCTCGTTTTCCTCTCCCCCCACTTCACCCTTGCCGTTTTATTCGCCCTCTCTCTCTCTATCCTCCCCTCTATTTGCCTCTTTTGCCCGTTTGCTCTTGTTTGCTCGTGTGCTAGTTTGTTTGCTTATCGTCATGGCTAGTCCTCTTTCTGGTCCTTTGTCCCCCCGAGTTTGAAGTCCTTCACTTCAAACAAAAGCAAGGAGAAAACTTAAAGGATGCTTGGTTTAGAATGATGGAATCTTATCGTAAATGCACCCTAGAAATAAATTTCAGAATTTTTCTTCGCAACTTTTATGTTGGGCTTAATATGTCTCATAGACAACTTTTGGATTGTGTTGCCAAAGGCAATTTTATTGAAATTGATCCCAGTATCGCGCATGAAATTATAGAAGGTATAGTAGGAACTTTACCTCAACAAAAGGGGCCCCATCATACCCAAGAGAAAACGCAAGTTTTTGAGAAAATTTGCGAAGTAACTAAGATTTTACAGAAATCTCTTGAACCTCTTAAGAGCGTTAGCGTAAATCTTCACCGCATGAATATGTTGATTACTCTTTACAATAAGCGCTTGGATTCTTTAGATCTCAAGATCTCTGAATATGAAGGGAAACGTAAGGAACCTCCCGGATTCGAGCATAACATCGCTAAAATAATTAAGAATCAAGATGACAATACTTAGATCTATCCTCGCTTTTATGCCTAGCTAGGGGCGTTAAACGATAGCGCTTGTTGGGAGGCAACCCAATTTTATTTTTATTCCTTGCTTTTTGCTCCTGTTTAGTAATAAATAAATTATCTAGCCTCTGTTTTGGTTGCGTTTTTTGTGTTTAATTAGTGTTTGTGCCAAGTAGAACCGTTGGGAAGACTTGGGGAAAGTCTTGTTGAACTTGCTGTAAAAAACAGAAACTTTAGCGCTCACGAGAACTGCTGTCATTTTTATTTGGAGAGTGATATTTAGTTAATTCTTTTTGCAGATGATTAATAGATAAATTCCTCACGTCCAGCAATTTATTTTAGAATTTTTGGGGTTCCAGATCTTGCGCTAGCTACAGATTACTACAGACTATTCTGTTTTTGACAGATTCTGTTTTTCGTGTGTTGTTTGATTATTTTGATGAATCTATGGTTAGCAAAATAGTTTATAATCCATAGAGAAGTTGGAATAAAGTAGGTTTAACACCAATATAAATAAATAATGAGTTCATTACAGTACCTTGAAGTTGTCTTTTGTTTTCTTTCGCTAACGGAGCTCACGAGTTTTCTACTTTAAGTTTTGTGTTGTGAAGTTTTCAAGTTTTTTTGGGTGAATTCTTTTGATGGATTATGGAACAAGGAGTGGCAAGAGCCTAAGCTTGGGGATGCCCATGGCACCCCCAAGATAATCCAAGGACACTAAGAAGTCAAAGCTTGGGGATGCCCCGGAAGGCATCCCCTCTTTCGTCCACTTCCATCGGTAATTTACTTGGAGCTATATTTTTATTCACCAACATGATATGTGTTTTGCTTGGAGCGTCTTGTATTATTTGTGTCTTTGTGTCTTAGTATGCCACAATCATTGTCACATCCCTAGCTTATGGTTTTGCACTAGGCTAGCTTCATGTGTGCATCATTTTTAAATTTTATTCAAAACTTGAAATGGGGATGATCAAACCCTAGCATCAAAAGGAATTCAACTAGGTTCAACCAAAAAAAACATTTTCAATGAACCCAAAGTGCCTCAAGAAAAGTTCATGATTTTTGGTTAAGGTAGAAACCTCTGCCAAAAATGATGAATATATTTCTAGGACATTTTTGGATTTTTGAATTAACTCATATTGTATTTGACTTGGGGTTATAAATTTATATAAATACTTTTATAACTCCAATTATTCTAAAATAATGTTGTGGGGCTTTGGGCTAGTCCATATTGCATCCACAAATAGTTTTAGAAGCAACAAAAATGGTTTAGTATTATTACTAAATCAAAATAGAGCAAAATAGATAGAAAACTATAACAGAATTAGAAAGAAAGGAAAGGAGAGTACCTGAGCCACTTACCTGGCCTGCCTTGTGCAGCCCATCACTCCTGCAGGCCCAGCCCACCAGGGACAGCACTGTCCTCTTCCTCCTGCCAGGAGGAGAAGTAGCTGCGTGCCCGGCACCCAGCTGAGCCGCGACAGCCCTGCTTGCCACCTCACGGCATCTCGGCGCTTCCAGCCATGCCACAAAGACGCCCTCGTTTCCCTCTGCCTCTCTGCTCTCTCACATCCCCCTCTGACCCTCTCTCTCGCACATCCGAGCGCCACCGTCGCTGCCGCTCGCCGCTGCCGCGCCCTGAGCCACCCCCTCGTCTCCCCGACGCATCCACCGGCTCCACTGCGTCGCCCTGAAGCTCTCCGCCAACGAATACGACACCGGAAGCCTGTATCGTCGTCCCCGACCTCGTCTTGAAGCTCTGGCCACCGGAAATCACTGTCGTCGTTCCGGCCACACCAGATCTTCCCCGAGACGCTGACGACGCCCTCGAGATCACCGTGAGCTCCACCGCCTTTCCCCCTCCTCCCCGAGCTCGTTCCTGTCCTCTAGCCGCATCTTCCACGGAAGCCGTCAGCTCCTCGCCACCGGCAATGACGCAGACGCGGCCATGGGCACTGCAGCCCATGTCCGAGCACACCAGTGTGCTCTGTGCGTCTCCGCGAACCCATAGCCACCAGTATCTTCCCCTCCCACGCTCTCTAGCCCCAAACCCATCTACTCCCGAACTACGGCCGCCACTACGAGCTCGCTTCTGGCGAACTCCAGCCACCCCACGCCCTTCCGTTGGTTCCCCTGGATGCGCGCGCGCATGGGCTACCTCCTGTTGTCCTCGACGCGTCGATCCGTCGCCTCTGGCGCAACTCCGGCGGACACCGCCGCGGTTTGAGGTCACCGCCGGCCAAAACTCCGGCGTGCTGATGGTCAACGTCATTAGCCGCTAACATCTCCGCTAATTACCCCCTGGTGACACCGACTACTAGGCCCCACGCCTAACTAACCCCACAATTATTTTCTGCTTAGTTTAGGTTAATATAGCCGGCCCCACATGTCATTTTGACCATGCCACGTCAACGTTGACCCGGACCCACTGGTCAGCCTCTATCCCTTCCCTGTTTCACTGACGTGCGGGTCCCACTGGTCAGGTTTGACCTGGACCCGTTCTGTTGACCTGCTGAGGTCAGCACGACGCAGTGCTTATGCAATAACTCTTTTCTGGATTTATTCTTTTACAGTAAATTCTAGAAAATTGCCTAAACTTCTAAAAATCATAGAAATTAATCTATAGCTCCAAATGAAATAAATTATATATGAAAAATTATCAGAAAAATTCAAGGAATCCATCTGTACCATTTTCATGCATGTTTGTGCAAGTTAACCTCACTGTTTAGGATGAAACATGATTAGGGCAAATTTCATAATAGGTTTGGAGTTGGAATTTGATATAGTTTTGAATTCCACTTCAATTAAAATGACTTTCTGTTGCATTAGCCCAAAACACATTCATATTGCCATGTCATAGCATGCATCATATTGTTGCATATCTCCATGTGTTGATTGTGTTCTTTCTCAGTTGCCGGTGTTTGTCCCCCCTCAGTAGACATTGATCCAGCGATGATTCGATGACACCGATGAAGAGCTTTACTATCTACAGAAGTGCCAGGCAAGCAAAACCCCCTTGTTCATTCTGATACAATCCTACTCTCTCACTCCTGCTCTCTTTTACTGCATTAGGACAACAACGTTTCAACTGTTACATGTTGCGGTAGCTGAACCCCTTTCCTCTGCATGACCTGTCATTGCCACAGTAAATAGATGAAACCCACTAGCATGAGTAGGAGTTGTTTGAGCCCTGATGTGCCTACTCATTCATGTTTGTTTGTCATGCATGCTACTGCTTAGAGTTGAGTCAGGTCTGATTCATCGGGGATGAATTGGAATGTGGTGAACATGTCCTACTGTTGAGAGCTAAGTGTGTGAACACGATTTGGTAAAGGTAGCGGTGAGAGGCCATGTAGGAGTACATGGTGGGTTGTCTCATTGCAGCCGTCCTTAGGAACTGAGTTCTGTGTTTGTGATCCATGAACAGCTACTACCACGCATTGGAATGCTTAGGTGCCCCTCTTGACTTATTAATCAACTCGATCTCTGCCCAGGAGTTGCAACTAGTTTCTGGTGTTTGTAGGTAGTGTTAGTAGTCTACCAAGTGCCACCCGGTACAGGTGGGCTTGGGACAGACTAGGCACAGTGGCACGGTGTACCAAGTGGCACCGGGATGGTGGGCTTGGGAACCCTGCACACATCGTTTGGGGCCGGGAGCGACACCCCGGCCGGATCTCCTTGCGGATGGAACCCGAATATGCGATAAACCTGGACTAGAGACTTGTTGGTTAGTCAGGTCATGGCTGACTCCCTTGCCCGGCTTCCGCTTGAAGGTTGCCGAGGTACATGACGTGTACAGGGCGATAAGTGGCGAGAGCGTGTGTGAAGAAGTACACCCCTGCAGGGTTATCATTATCTATTCGAATAGCCGGATTCCTCGGATATGGAAACTTGGACTCCTTGCATAGTTCATAGACAAGTGGGAGTGGATACTCTAAAATGCGCAAGATAAGCGTGAGTGCTCTGGATGGCCTTCTCGTAGGGAGACGGGAGCGGATCCATAGTGGAGTATTGATATGGTGAATATGTGGACTCGTGTGCGCCACCTCAAAAGAGTTACTTGCAGTCATAGTTCAGGATAGCCACCGAGTCAAAGATGGCTTGCTGCAGTTAAACTCCACCACCCCTTTGTTGATACTGATGCATATGTAGATAGTTCTGATGTAAGTCTTGCTGGGTACATTTGTACTCACATTTTCCTATTTTATGTTTTTGCAGAGAGACGTCAGTCTCGCTAGTAGTTCCGCGTGGACTTCGACATTTAGCTTGTTACCTCAGCTACGATCTTGTACCTTGGGAGGGTCTTGTAGATAGTCAGGCTTCTCAGCCTTTTTCATTTGTAGTTGTCTGTACTCAGACATGTTTTCCTTTCGCATTTGCTTGTTGCTTGTATGCTCTGTATGTTGGGTCATGAGGCCCATGGTTGTAATATCTCGCTCCTCGGAGCCTAATGAATAAATACTTTGAGTCGTAGAGTCTTGTTGTGATGCCATGTTGTATTGCACATATTGAGCATATTGTGTGTATGATTGAAATGCTTGGTATGTGTGGGATCCGACAATCTAGTTGTTTATCCTTGGCAACCTCTCTTATGGGGAAATGTAGTCTAGTGCTTCCATGAGCCATAGTAGTCCGCTACAGCCCGGTTCACCAGAGTCCTGCTAGCCCAGGACTACTACTCCGGAACACTTTACTGGCCGACATGTGATTCACTTTGTTCCCATGTCTGTCCCTTCGGGGAAAATGTCACACGATGACATCTGGAGTCCTGCCTAGCCTGCTACAGCCCGGTTCACCAGAGTCCTGTTAGACCAGTGCTACAGCCCGGATTCACACGCTGCTGACCGACATGCTTGAAGTTGATTCATGTATGCCTGTCCCCATAAGTTGGTGCCACTTTGGGTTCACGACTAGTCATGTCGGCCCGGGTTCTCTGTCATATGGATGCTAGCGACACTATCATATACGTGAGCCAAAAGGCGCAAACGGTCCCGGGCCTTGGTAAGGCGACACCCGTGGGAATACCGTGCGTGAGGCCGCAAAGTGATATGAGGTGTTACATGCTAGATCGGTGTGACTTAGAATCGGGGTCCTGACAGCTTTGGTATCATAGCCTGACTGCCTGTAGGATAACCAAGCCAAGCTGGTCGAAGTTGAGTCTAGAAATGCTTTAGTTATATAAGGGAATTGATTGTGGAAGGGAACGTAAGGCTCTTTTTACTCCTTATCCTCATGACCTTCTGATCTGGGTCATCTTATCTTTTCTACGGGGTTAAGAACTAGGCTTCTCTTCATCTCTTAGGATGACGTGTTACTAAACCGTAGTTGCCTAGGAATGTTGAGTTTAAGCCTCAGTTCAGTTCCTACTACTTCCGTGTGTTCATAGCTGGCCTCAGAACCTTGATATTGTGATGTTGAGTGGTTATGCCACCATTTTTGCAGGTTGTCTCAAATCTTTTTGAGCATTTATAGCCGTTATGCTGCCCGAGTCATCCCAGGTTTCTAGATAGTCTGATGCACTTGCAATCATCCCTCCATGTTCCTGATGTCCATTTGGGCCAGATTAATCACACTAATCGGTGAGTTGAGGTACTCTATTGCCTTAGTATATATGTTGGGGCTATTATTATGACCCTAGGTGTTTTAGGGAGTCACCCAGTAATCTAGCCATGTTTTGTGTTCCCGGTGTGATGATTCTGGCCACCATCCCTGAAAGCATCTCGTGATGCCATTTAGTTAGTAGGCCTTCTATTTCTGGGTTTTGAACTCGAGATTCACCCTACTTGCTTCATGTTGATAGTGATTGCTCGTTCCTTTAGGTTATTATTAATCTTTGCATTAGTCCTCGAGGTCTGTGGTATTTCCTTCTTCCGAATACTATGAACCACTTATGGCAGAAGTTTGTTGGATCAAAAGATCACAATTAGAGTACTCTTGAGGAGTTCTCCATTCATAATTGTGATTCTGCAACCTCTACCTTTCTGCATGGGTTATCCGGAAGAATTATGTTGAACTCGTTCGACATGCTAATCTATGCATCTACAACTCAGAAAGATATATGTTCCTTTGAGTTGTCCCTCTCTTTAGTGGTATCATGATCTCCGTCTATCACTTGATAGTTAAGAGCATGTCTTGCATTCATGCTCATCGATACCTCTTATTCTTGTGGTCTGTCAAGCCATTCTATTCTGGAATGACTAGGAGAAACAAACTCCAGTACCTCATCCATTTCTAGGATTGGTTCAAAGTAGTTGTATTCCACAGATCAAAATGCCAACCCAGCTTTTGCTCTGTTCTACCTTGGAGTGTTACCATATTTATGTCAAGAATGTCATGAGAATTGCACCACCTCTTATGAATTCTTGACGCAGTGATCCTTATCGCCATCATTATTCATTCTTCGGTCCCGTGTTGTTGTAACCGGAATGCCGACAAGTGAACTATGATGTGTGAAATCAATACTCCTAGCAACCTCGTTGCTTGGTAGTAAATGGACAATACTCTCATTCTTAGCGTGTTGGTTATCGAATCATCATCCTAAGATTGATCGTGCTACCTTGTCCATATTTCCTGGTGCACTCTTCGATCAATGTGTTAGGATTGTGTCAATCCCTCACTCCCTTGATCATATCGTGTTGCCCTGAAAAGCAAGATTGTGCTCGAGCTAAGTAACATATCGGTGGTTTGTGATTTTCCGAATATCTTCTCGGAAGTATTACCAGGTTGTTCCCTGATCGCTATGTTGAGTTCGTGATCATGTTGGTTTTTCTCTAAACCATCCGTTCTCCAAGAATCTATGTTGGATACCCCCGAGCTAGTTGGTTAAGCTAAACAACAAATTGGAGAGTTGGAAGATGGAAGCTTGTCTGACTTAGTTCATGATAAGGGATATCTTTTTGTGTGTGTGTGTGTGTGTGTGTTAAAGAAAGATGATATCTTCATCGTTTGGTCCCTATAATCAGTTACTGGACCTATTGTCTTATCAACTTTGATTTGAGTATGGGCTATCGTCAAATCAAATCAGAACCAACGATGTTCGTAATGTTGTCTTACTCGTGGTTGGTCCCTCGAGCATACACCATTACATCCTTTGGGACTGACCAATGCTATCATCGTGTTCACATGATGGTGGAAGTCCAGTGATATGGAAATTCCAATGAGTTGCTGTTGAACCCATCAACAACATTTTGTCTCCCCCATGATTCATGTTGAACGTCAACCTAGTATTGGAACCTTTGTAAGCAATGCCTTCGTGTTCCGTTCATGAAGCTTATGCTTGGATGGAAGAAGTGACTTTCTCTGATTCACGTGCATTTGGTGCAAGTTGCCGCCGTGAGTTCGAGGAAGATTGTTTTGTTTCCGATGGCACCATCCCAAGTCAGTCATGCACGTGCGAAGTGCTCTATGGTTTGATAGGTTGGCTGCCTCCACTCCATTTGTGTTCCTATCACCCCAAGCCACTGACTGATTTGCTCAAGGCGAAGGAGTCCCTTCATAAGAGCTAATCCAGACTTATGAAAAGGCTTCGATATCCTCGGTGATGGTTCCCCCAATTGAACTTGGTAGTGTTTAATATAATACTACTACGTGGCCATGCTTGTCTGGGACAGTGTGTTCACGTGTTGTAGCAAAACCTGCTCATGTTTTAGAGCTTACTACCATAGTCCATCTCCCGAGATTCTCGCAACATCATCCTGTCGATTTGTGTTGCAACTTTTCCTTGTCAGACATGCTACCTGAAATATCCTGTTACCAACCAGATCTGAATCTCAGGCAGATATGATGGTTGAAACATTCCCAGCATTTGCATTTTGTTCCCATCTTGCACCCCAGCAATTGTTGTTCAGGATCATCTTCAAAAGTGGTCTTACCATGGGTCCCATCCATTTTCGGTGATAAGCAAAAATCATCCATTGCGTTGTCTTCAACAAGGTAGTCCACATCATCCATTCTAGTCTCGGTATGCCATTCCTACTTACTACGCCAAACAATTGCTCGAGATTTTACCTCAGGCTGGTATAAAGAGTTTCAATGATCTTTGTATCAAAAGTAATTCTTTTTGCCACTTAAGGGAAATGCTCTATGAGTCACCTTTTCCCTAAGGTGTCCCGTTATGGTATCGTGGGCAACTTAACTCCTCACTACTTTGAAACCCCCTCACCATCTATTTAAGCGTCGAATTGTTGCCTACCAATTTGAACCTTTGTCATATGTTTCTCATCCATCATCTCTGATGTGTGTTCTGCGTCTCACCTCAAGGGATGTTTCTATGTCTCATTCCGTGAGTTGATCTTGTGTTCATTAAGAACAATGATCCAGTCTTGTGAGGTTGTCATGCTCTCTTGTCGCCATGTTGGACGAAGTTCTCGAAGGAAAGGATGTCATAATCAATATGATGTAGCGAACCAACATCTCCGAGAAGGGCAGTTGGATCATGAAGATCGTGTTAGCTTTGTGTCCCCTCTGATTTCTTACCTTACGTCTTGAATCTCGGGACGAGATTCTTGTTTTAGTGGGGGTGAGTTGTCACATCCCTAGCTTCTGGTTTTGCACTAGGCTAGCTTCATGTGTGCATCATGTTTAAATTTTATTTAAAACTTGAAATGGGGATGATCAAACCCTAGCATCAAAAGGAATTCAACTAGGTTCAACCAAAAAAAACATTTTCAATGAACCCAAAGTGCCTCAAGAAAAGTTCATGATTTTTGGTTAAGGTCGAAACCTCTGCCAAAAATGATGAATATATTTCTAGGACATTTTTGGATTTTTGAATTAACTCATATTGTATTTGACTTGGGGTTATAAATTTCTATAAATACTTTTATAACTCCAATTATTCTAAAAAAAATATTGTGGGGCTTTGGGCTAGTCCATATTGCATCCACAAATAGTTTCAGAAGCAACAAAAATGGTTTAGTATTATTACTAAATCAAAACAGAGCAAAATAAATAGAAAACTGTAATAGAATTAGAAAGAAAGGAAAGGAGAGTACCTGAGCCACTTACCTGGCCTGCCCTGTGCAACCCATCACTGCTGCAGGCCCAGCCCACCAGGGACAACACTGTCTTCTTCCTCCTGCCAGGAGGAGAAGCATCTGCGTGCCCGGCACCCAGCCGAGCCGCGACAGCCCTGCTTGCCACCTCACGACATCTCGGCGCTTCCAGCCATGCCACAGAGATGCCCTCGTTTCCCTCTGCCTCTCTCCTCTCTCACATCCCCCTCTGACCCTCTCTCTCGCACATCCGAGCGCCACCGTCGCCGCCGCTCACCGCTGCCGCGCCCTGAGCCACCCCCTCGTCTCCTTGATGCATCCACCGGCTCCGCTGCGTCGCCCTGAAGCTCTCCGCCAACGAATATGACGCCGGAAGCCTGTATCATCGTCCCCGACCTCGTCTTGAAGCTCTGGCCACCGGAAATCGCCGTCGTCGTTCCGGCCACACCAGATCTTCCCCGAGCCGCTGACGACGCCCTCGAGATCACCGTGAGCTCCGCCGCCTTTCCCCTCCTCCCTGAGCTCATTCCCGTCCTCTAGCCGCATCTTCCACGAAAGCCGTCAGCTCCTCGCCGCTGGCGATGACGCAGATGCGGCCATGGGCACTGCAGCCCGTGTCCGAGCACACCAGTGTGCTCAGCGCGTCTCCGCGAACCCGTAGCCACCAGTATCTTCCCCTCCCACGCTCTCTAGCCCCGAACCCATCTGCTCCCGAACTCCGGCCGCCGCCACGAGCTCACTTCTGGTGAACTTTGGCCACCCCGCGCCCTTCCGTTGGTTCTCCTGGATGCGTGCGGGCACGGGCTACCTCCTATTGTCCTCGACGCATCGATCCGTCGCCTCTGGCGC
The DNA here is from genome assembly GCF_018294505.1 of Triticum aestivum. NCBI lineage: Eukaryota > Viridiplantae > Streptophyta > Magnoliopsida > Poales > Poaceae > Triticum > Triticum aestivum. The sequence goes on from NC_057812.1 coordinate 238,052,745, forward strand.
AACTCCGGCGGACACCACCGCGGTTTGAGGTCGCCGCCGGCCAAAACTCCAGCGTGCTGACGGTCAAGGTCATTAGCCGCTAACTTCTCCGCTAATTACCCCCTGGTGACACCGACTGCTGGGCCCCACGCCTAACTAACCCCAGAATTATTTTTTGCTTAGTTTAGGTTAATATAGCCGGCCCCACATGTCATTTTGACCATGCCACGTCAACATTGACCCGGACCCACTGGTCAGCCTCTATCCCTTCCCCGTTTCACTGACGTGCGGGTCCCACTGGTCAGGTTTGACCTGGACCCGTTCTGTTGACCTGCTGAGGTCAGCATGTCGCAGTGATGATGCAATAACTCTTTTCTGGATTTATTCTTTTACAGTAAATTCCAGAAAATTGCCTAAACTTCTAAAAATCATAGAAATTAATCTATAGCTCCAAATGAAATAAATTATATATGAAAAATTATCAAAAAAAAATTCAAGGAATCCATATGTACCATTTTCATGCATGTTTGTGCAAGTTAACCTCACTGTTTAGAATGAAACATGATTAGGGCAAATTTCATAATAGGTTTGGAGTTGGAATTTAATATAGTTTTGAATTCCACTTCAATTAAGATGACTTTCTGTTTCATTAGCCCAAAACACATTCATATTGCCATGTCATAGCATGCATCATATTGTTGCATATCGCCATGTGTTGATTGTTTTTTTCTCAGTTGCCGGTGTTTGTCCCCCCTCAGTAGACATTGATCCAGCGATGATTCGATGACACCGATGAAGAGCTTTACTATCTTCAGAAGTTCCAGGCAAGCAAAAGCCCCTTGTTCATTCCGATACAATCCCACTCTCTCGCTGCTGCTCTCTTTTACTGCATTAGGACAACAACGTTTCAACTGTTACAGGTTGCGGTAGCTGAACCCCTTTCCTCTGCATGACCTGTCATTGCCACAGTAAATAGATGAAACCCACTAGCATGAGTAGGAGTTGTTTGAGCCCTGATGTGCCTACTCATTCATGTTTGTTTGTCATGCCTGCTACTGCTTAGAGTTGAGTCAGGTCTGATTCATCGGGGATGAATTGGAATGTGGTGAACATGTCCTACTGTTGAGAGCTAAGTGTGTGAACACGATTTGGTAAAGGTAGCGGTGAGAGGCCATGTAGGAGTACATGGTGGGTTGTCTCATTGCAGCCGTCCTTAGGAACTGAGTTCTGTGTTTGTGATCCATGAACAGCTACTACCACGCATTGGAATGCTTAAGTGCCATTCTCGACTTATTAATCAACTCGATCTCTGTCCAGGAGTTGCAACTAGTTTCTGGATGTTGTAGGTAGTGTTAGTAGTCTACCAAGTGGCACCCGATACAGGTGGGCTTGGGAAAGACTAGCCACAGTGGCACGGTGTACCAAGTGGCACCCGGATGGTGGGCTTGGGAACCCTGCACACATCGTTTGGGGCCGTGAGCGACACCCCGTCCGGATCTCCTTGCGGATGGAACCTGAATAGGCGATAAACCTGGACTAGAGACTTGTTGTTTAGTCAGGTCATGGCTGACTCCCTCGCCCGGCTTCCGCTTGAAGGTTGCCGAGGTACATGATGTGTACAGGGCGATAAGTGGCGAGAGCGTGTGTGAAGAAGTACACCCCTGCAGGGTTATCATTATCTATTCGAATAGTCAGATTCCTCGGATATGGAAACTTGGACCCCTTGCATAGTTCATAGACAAGTGGAAGTGGATACTCTAAAATGCGCAAGATAAGCGTGAGTGCTATGGATGGCCTTCTCGTAGGGAGTTGGGAGCGGATCCATAGTGGAGTATTGATATGGTGAATATGTGGACTCGTGTGCGCCACCTCAAAAGAGTTACTTGCAGTCGTAGTTCAGGATAGCCACCGAGTCAAAGCTGGCTTGCTGCAGTTAAACTCCACCACCCCTTTGTTTATACTGATGCATATGTAGATAGTTTTGATGTAAGTCTTGCTGGGTACATTTGTACTCACATTTGCCTATTTTATGTTTTTGTAGAAAGACGTCAGTCTCGCTAGTAGTTCTGCGTGGACTTCGACATTTAGCTTGTTACCTCAGCTACGATCTTGTACCTTGGGAGGGTCTTGTAGATAGTCAGGCTTCTCAGCCTTTTTCATTTGTAGTTGTCTATACTCAGACATGTTTTCCTTCTGCATGTGCTTGTTGCTTGTATGCTCTGTATGTTGGGTCATGAGGCCCATGGTTGTAATATCTCGCTCCTCGGAGCCTAATGAATAAATACTTTGAGTCGTAGAGTCTTGTTGTGATGCCATGTTGTATTGCACATATTGAGCATATTGTGTGTATGATTGAAATGCTTGGTATGTGTGGGATCCGACAATCTAGTTGTTTATCCTTGGCAGCCTCTCTTATGGGGAAATGTATTCTAGTGCTTCCATGAGCCATAGTAGTCCGCTACAGCCCGGTTCACCGGAGTCCTACTAGCCCAGCACTACTACTCCGGAACACTTGACTGGCCGGCATGTGATTTACTTTGTTCCTGTGTCTGTCCCTTCGGGGAAAATGTCACGCAGTGACATCCGGAGTCCTGCCTAGCCTGCTACAGCCCGGTTCACCGGAGTCCTATTAGCCTAGTGGTACAGCCCGGATTCGCACACTGCTGACCGATATGCTCGAAGTTGATTCATGTATGCCTGTCCCCGTAAGTTGGTGCCACTTTGGGTTCACGACTAGTCATGTCGGCCCGGGTTCTCTGTCATATGGATGCTAGCGACACTATCATATACGTGAGCCAAAAGGCGCAAACGGTCCCGGGCCATGGTAAGGCGACACCCGTGGGAATACCGTGTGTGAGGCCGCAAAGTGATATGAGGTGTTACAGGCTAGATCGGTGTGACTTAGAATTGGGGTCCTAACAGCTTTGCTATCAGAGCCTGACTGCCTGTAGGATTACCAAGCCAAGATGGTCGAAGTTGAGTCTAGAAATGCTTTAGTTATATAAGGGAATTGATTGTGGAAGGGAACATAAGGCTCTTTTTACTCCTTATCCTCATGACCTTCTGATCTGAGTCATCTTATCTTTTCTACGGGGTTAAGAACTAGGCTTCTCTTCTATCTTTTAGGATGACGTGTTACTAAACCGTAGTTGCCTAGGAATGTTGAGTTTAAGCCTCAGTTCAGTTCCTACTACTTCTGTGTGTTCATAACTGGCCTCAGAACCTTGATATTGTGATGTTGAGTGGTTATGCCACCATTTTTGCAAGTTGTCTCAAATCTTTTTGAGCATTTACAGCCGTTATGCTGCCCGAGTCATCCCAGGTTTCTAGATAGTCTGATGCACTTGCAATCATCCCTCCATGTTCCTGATGTCCATTTGGGCCAGATTAATCACACTAATCGGTGAGTTGAGGTACTCTATTGCCTCGGTATATATGTTGGGGCTATTATTATGACCCTAGGTGTTTTAGGGAGTCACCCAGTAATCTAGCCATGTTTTGTGTTCCCGGTGTGATGATTCTGGCCACCATCCCTGAAAGCATCTCGTGATGCCATTTAGTTAGTAGGCCTTCTATTTCTGGGTTTTGAACCCGAGATTCACCCTACTTGCTTCATGTTGATAGTGATTGCTCGTTCCTTTAGGTTATTATTAACCTTTGCATTAGTCCTCGAGGTCTGTGGTATTTCCTTCTTCCAAATACTATGAACCACTTACGGCAGAAGTTTGTTGGATCAAAAGATCACAATCAGAGTACTCTTGAGGAGTTCTCCATTCATAATTGTGATTCTGCCAGTTCTACCTTTCTGCATGGGTTATCCGAAAGAATTATGTTGAACTCGTTCGACATGCTAATCTATGCATCTACAACTCAGAAAGATATATGTTCCTTTGAGTTGTCCCTCTCTTTAGTGGTATCATGATCTCCATCTATCACTTGATAGTTAAGAGCATGTCTTGCATTCATGCTCATCGATAATTATTATTCTTGTGGTCTGTCAAGCCATTCTATTCTGGAATGACTAGGAGAAACAAACTCCAGTACCTCATCCATTTCTAGGATTGGGTCAAAGTAGTTGTATTCCACAGATCAAAATGCCAACCCAGCTTTTGCTCTGTTCTACCTTGGAGTGTTACCATATTTATGTCAAGAATGTCATGAGAATTGCACCACCTCTTATGAATTCTTGACGCAGTGATACTTATCGTCATCATTATTCATTCTTCGGTCCCATGTTGTTGTAACCGGAATGCCGACAAGTGAACTGTGATGTGTGAAATCAATACTCCTAGCAACCTCGTTGCTTGGTAGTAAAGGGACAATACTCTCATTCTTAGCGTGCTGGTTATCGAATCATCATCCTAAGATTGATCGTGCTACCTAGTCCATATTTCCTGGTGCACTCTTCGATCAATGAGTTAGGATTGTGTCAATCCCTCGCTCCCTTGATCACATCGTCTTGCCCTGAAAAGCAAGATTGTGCTCGAGCTAAGTAACATATCGGTGGTTTGTGATTTTCTGAATATCTTCTCGGAAGTATTACCAGGTTGTTCCCTGATCGCTGTGTTGAGTTCGTGATCATGTTGGTTTTTCTCTAAACCATCCATTCTCCAAGAATCTGTGTTGGATACCCTCGAGCTAGTTGGTTAAGCTAAACATCAACTTGGAGAGTTGGAAGATGGAAGCTTGTCTGACTTAGTTCATGATAAGGGATATCTTTTTGTGTGTGTGTGTTGAAGAAAGATGATATCTTCATCGATTGGTCCCTATAATCAGTTACTGGACCTATTGTCTTATCAACTTTGATTTGAGTATGGGCTATCGTCAAATCAAATCAGAACCAACGATGTTCGTAATGTTGTCTTACTCGTGGTTGGTCCCTCGAGCATACACCATTACATCCTTTGGGTCTGACCAATGCTATCACCGTGTTCACATGATGGTGGAATTCCAGTGATATGGAAATTCCAATGAGTTGTTGTTGAACCCATCAACAACATTTTGTCTCCCCCATGATTCATGTTGAACATCAACCTAGTATTGGAAACTTTGTAAGCAATGCCTTCGTGTTCCGTTCATGAAGCTTATGCTTGGATGGAAGAAGTGACTTTCTCTGATTCACGTGCATTTGGTGCAAGTTGCCGCCGTGAGTTCGAGGAAGATTGTTTGTTTCCGATGGCACCATCCCAAGTCAGTCATGCACGTGCGAAGTGCTCTATGGTTTGATAGGTTGGCCGCCTCCACTCCATATGTGTTCCTATCACCCCAAGCCACACTGACTGATTTGCTCAAGGAGAAGGAGTCCCTTCATAAGAGCTAATCCGGACTTATGAAAAGGCTTCGATATCCTCGGTGATGGTTGCCCCAACTGAACTCGGTAGTGTTTAATATAAGACTACTACATGGCCATGCTTGTCTGGGACAGCGTGTTCACGTGTTGTAGCAAAACCTGCTCATGTTTTAGAGCTTACTACCATAGTCCATCTCCCGAGATTCTCGCAACATCATCCTGTCGATTTGTGTTGCAACTTTTCCTTGTCAGACATGCTGCCAGAAATATCCTGTTACCAACCAGATCTGAATCTCAGGCAGATATAATGGTTGAAACATTCCCAACATTTGCATTCTGTTCCCAGCTTACACCCCAGCAATTGTTGTTCAAGATCATCTTCAAAAGTGGTCTTACCATGGGTCCCATCCATTTCCGGTGATAAGCAAAAATCATCCATTGCGTTGTCTTCAACAAGGTAGTCCACATCATCCATTCTAGTCTCGGTATGCCATCCCTACTTACTCCGCGAAAAGATTGCTCGAGATTTGACCTCAGGCTGGTATAAAGAGTTTCAATGATCTTAGTATCAAAAGTAATTCTTTTTGCCACTTAAGGGAAATGCTCTACGAGTCACCTTTTCCCTAAGGTGTCCCGTTATGGTATCGTGGGCAACTTAACTCCTCACTACTTTGAAACCCCCTCACCATCTATTTAAGCGTCGAATTATTGCCTACCAATTTGAACCTTTGTCATATGTTTCTCATCCATCATCTCTGATGTGTGTTCTGCATCTCACCGCAAGGGATGTTTGTACGTCTCATTCCATGAGTTGATCTTGTGTTCATTAAGATCAATGATCCAGTCTTGTGAGGTTGTCATGCTCTCTTGTCGCCATGTTGGATGAAGTTCTCGAAGGAAAGGATGTCATAATCAATATGATGTAGCGGATCAACATCTCCGAGAAGGGCAGTTGGATCATGAAGATCGTGTTAGCTTTGTGTTCCCTCTGATTTCTTATCTCACGTCTTGAATCTCGGGACGAGATTCTTGTTTTAGTGGGGGTGAGTTGTCACATCCCTAGCTTCTGGTTTTGCACTAGGCTAGCTTCATGTGTGCATCATGTTTAAATTTTATTTAAAACTTGAAATGGGGATGATCAAACCCTAGCATCAAAAGGAATTCAACTAGGTTCAACCAAAAAAAAACATTTTCAATGAACCCAAAGTGCCTCAAGAAAAGTTCATGATTTTTGGTTAAGGTAGAAACCTCTGCCAAAAATGATGAATATATTTCTAGGACATTTTTGGATTTTTGAATTAACTCATATTGTATTTGACTTGGGGTTATAAATTTCTATAAATAGTTTTATAACTCCAATTATTCTGAAAATTATTGTGGGGCTTTGGGCTACTCCATATTGCATCCACAAATAGTTTCACAAGCAATAAAAATGGTTTAGTATTATTACTAAATCAAAACAGAGCAAAATAAATAGAAAACTGTAACAGAATTAGAAAGAAAGGAAAGGAGAGTACCTGAGCCACTTACCTGGCCTGCCCTGTGCAACCCATCACTCCTGCAGGCCCAGCCCACCAGGGACAGCACTTTCTTCTTCCTCCTGCCAGGAGGAGAAGCAGCTGCGTGCCCGGCACCCAGCCGAGCCGCGACAGCCCTGCTTGCCACCTCACGGCATCTCGGCGCTTCCAGCCGTGCCACAGAGACGCCCTCGTTTCCCTCTGCCTCTCTGCTCTCTCACATCCCCCTCTGACCCTCTCTCTCGCACATCCGAGCGCCACCGTCACCGCCGCTCGCCGCTGCCGCGCCCAGAGCCGCCCCCTCGTCTCCCCGACGCATCCATCGACTCCGCTGCGTCGCCCTGAAGCTCTCCGCCAACGAATACGACGCCGGAAGCCTGTATCGTCGTCCCCGACCTCGTCTTGAAGCTCTGGCCACCGGAAATCGCTGTCGTCGTTCTGGCCACACTAGATCTTCCCCGAGCCGCTGACGACGCCCTCGAGATGACCGTGAGCTCCGCCGCCTTTCCCCCTCCTCCCTGAGCTCGTTTCCGTCCTCTAGACGCATCTTCCACGAAAGCCGTCAGCTCCTCGCCGCCGGCGATGACGCAGACGCGGCAATGGGCACTGCAGCCCGTGTCCGAGCACACCTGTGTGCTCAGCGCGTCTCCGCAAACCCGTAGCCACCAGTATCTTCCCCTCCCAGGCTCTCTAGCCCCGAACCCATCTGCTCCCGAACTCCGGCCGTCGCCACGAGCTCGCTTCTGGCGAACTCCGGCCACCCCGCGCCCTTCCGTTGGTTCCCCTGGATGCGCGCGGGCACGGGCTACCTCCTATTGTCCTTGACGCGTTGATCCGTCTCCTCTGACGCAACTCCGGCAGACACCGCCGCGGTTTGAGGTCGCCGCCGGCCAAAACTCCGGCGTGCTGACGGTCAACGTCATTAGCCGCTAACTTCTCCGCTAATTACCCCCTGGTGACACCGACTGCTGGGCTCCACACCTAACTAATCCCAGAATTATTTTCTGCTTAGTTTAGGTTAATATAGCCGGCCCCACATGTCATTTTGACCATGCCACGTCAACGTTGACCCGGACCCACTGGTCAGCCTCTATCCCTTCCCTGTTTCACTGACGTGCGGGTCCCACTGGTCAGGTTTGACCTGGACCCGTTCTGTTGACCTACTGAGGTCAGCACGACGCAGTGCTTATGCAATAACTCTTTTCTGGATTTATTCTTTTACAGTAAATTCCAGAAAATTGCCTAAACTTCTAAAAATCATAGAAATTAATCTATAGCTCCAAATGAAATAAATTATATATGAAAAATTATCAGAAAAATTCAAGGAATCCATCTGTACCATTTTCATGCATGTTTGTGCAAGTTAACCTCACTGTTTAGGATGAAACATGATTAGGGCAAATTTCATAATAGGTTTGGAGTTGGAATTTGATATAGTTTTGAATTCCACTTCAATTAAAATGACTTTCTGTTGCATTAGCCCAAAACACATTCATATTGCCATGTCATAGCATGCATCATATTGTTGCATATCTCCATGTGTTGATTGTGTTCTTTCTCAGTTGCCGGTGTTTGTCCCCCCTCAGTAGACATTGATCCAGTGATGATTCGATGACACCGATGAAGAGCTTTACTATCTTCAGAAGTGCCAGGCAAGCAAAACCCCCTTGTTCATTCTAATACAATCCCACTCTCTCGCTCCTGCTCTCTTTTACTGCCTTAGGACAAGAACGTTTCAAATGTTACATGTTGTGGTAGCTGAACCCCTTTCCTCTACATGACCTGTCATTGCCACAGTAAATAGATGAAACCCACTAGCATGAGTAGGAGTTGTTTGAGCCCTGATGTGCCTACTCATTCATGTTTGTTTGTCATGCCTGCTACTGCTTAGAGTTGAGTTAGGTCTGATTCATCTGGGATGAATTGGAATGTGGTGAACATGTCCTACTGTTGAGAGCTAAGTGTGTGAACACGATTTGGTAAAGGTAGCGGTGAGAGGCCATGTAGGAGTACATGGTGGGTTGTCTCATTGCAGCCATCCTGAGGAACTGAGTTTTGTGTTTGTGATCCATGAACAGCTACTACCACACATTGGAATGCTTAAGTGCCCCTCTTGACTTATTAATCAACTCGATCTCTGTCCAGGAGTTGCAACTAGTTTCTGGTGTTTGTAGGTAGTGTTAGTAGTCTACCAAGTGGCACCCGGTACAGGTGGGCTTGGGACAGACTAGGCACAGTGGCATGGTGTACCAAGTGGCACCCGGATGGTGGGCTTGGGAACCCTGCACACATCGTTTGGGGCCGTGAGCGACACCCCAGACGGATCTCCTTGCGGATGGAACCCGAATAGGCGATAAACCTGGACTAGAGACTTGTTGGTTAGTCAGGTCGTGGCCGACTCCCTCGCCCGGCATCCGCTTGAAGGTTGCCGAGGTACATGATGTGTACAGGGCGATAAGTGGCGAGAGCATGTGTGAAGAAGTACACCCCTGCAAGGTTATCATTATCTATTCGAATAGCCGGATTCCTCGGATATGGAAACTTGGACCCCTTGCATAGTTCATAGACAAGTGGAAGTGGATACTCTAAAATGCGCAAGATAAGCGTGAGTGCTATGGATGGCCTTCTCGCAGGGAGACGGGAGCGGATCCATAGTGGAGTATTGATATGGTGAATATGTGGACTCGTGTGCGCCACCTCAAAAGAGTTACTTGCAGTCGTAGTTCAGGATAGCCACCGAGTCAAAGCTGGCTTGCTGCAGTTAAACTCCACCACCCCTTTGTTGATAATGATGCATATGTAGATAGTTCTGATGTAAGTCTTGCTGGGTACATTTGTACTCACGTTTGCCCATTTTATGTTTTTGCAGAGAGACGTCAGTCTCACTAGTAGTTCCGCGTGGACTTCGACATTTAGCTTGTTACCTCAGCTACGATCTTGTACCTTGGGAGGGTCTTGTAGATAGTCAGGCTTCTCAACCTTTTTCATTTGTAGTTGTCTGTATTCAGACATGTTTTTCTTCCGCATGTGCTTGTTGCTTGTATGCTCTGTATGTTGGGTCTTGAGGCCCATGTTTGTAATATCTCGCTCCTCGGAGCCTAATGAATAAATACTTTGAGTCGTAGAGTCTTGTTGTGATGCCATGTTGTATTGCACATATTGAGCATATTGCGTGTATGATTGAAATGCTTGGTATGTGTGGGATCCGACAATCTAGTTGTTTATCCTTCGCAACCTCTCTTATGGGGAAACATAGTCTAGTGCTTCCTTGAGCCATAGTAGTCCGCTAGAGCCCGGTTCACCGGAGTCCTGCTATCCCAGCACTACTACTTCGGAACACTTGACTGGCCGGCATGTGATTCACTTCGTTCCTGTGTCTGTCCCTTCGTGGAAAATGTCACGCGGTGACATCCGGAGTCCTGCCTAGCCTGCTACAGCCCGGTTCACCGGAGTCCTGTTAGCCCAGTGCTACAGCCCGGATTCGCACGCTGCTGACCGACATGCTTTAAGTTGATTCATGTATGCCTGTCCCCGTAAGTTGGTGCCACTTTGGGTTCATGACTAGTCATGTCAGCCCGGGTTCTTTGTCATATGGATGCTAGCAACACTATCATATATGTGAGCCAAAAGGCGCAAACGGTCTCGGGCCATGGTAAGGCGACACCCGTGGGAATACCGTGCGTGAGGCTGCAAAGTGATATGAGGTGTTACAGGCTAGATCGGTGTGACTTAGAATCGGGGTCCTGACAATCATCCTTGCTGTACACACCTTTTGAGAGAGCCATACATGAATTAAAATTTGATAGAATACTCTATGTGCTTCACTTATATCTTTTGAGCTAAGTAGTTTTGCTCTATGTGCTTCACTTATATCTTTTGAGCGTTATAATTTTGCTCTTCATGCTTCACTTAGATCTTTTAGAGCACGGTGGTGGATTTTTTAAAGAAACTATTGATCTCTCAAGCTTCACTTAAATTGTTTTGAGAGTCTCTTAATAGCATGGTAATTTTCTTAATAATAATATGCTTGGTATTCAAGATTTGTGAAACTTTCTTTTGAGTGTGTTGAATACTAAGAAAAGATTGAAGCATCATAATTGTTTTGAGATATGGAGGTGATAATATTAAAGTCATGCTAGTTGAGTAGTTGTGAATTTAAAAAAATACTTGTGTTAAAGTTTGTGATTCCCGTAGCATGCACGTATGGTGAATCGTTATGTGATGAAGTCGGAGCATGATTTATTTATTGATTATCTTCCTTATGAGTGGCGGTCGGGGACGAGCGATGGTCTTTTCCTACCAATCTATCCCCCCTAGAAGCATGCGTGTAATACTTTGCTTTGATAACTTCTAGATTTTTGCAATAAGTATATGAGTTCTTTATGACTAATGTTGAGTCCATGGATCATACGCACTCTCACCCTTCCACCTTTGCTAGCCTCTCTAATACCGCGCACCTTTCGCTGGTATCATACACCTACCACATACCTTCCTCAAAACAGCCACCATACCTACCTATTATAGCATTTCCATAGCCATTCTGAGATATATTGCCATGCAAATTTCCACCATCTAGTTCATCATGACACATTCATCATTGTCATATTGCTTAGCATGATCATGTAGTTGACATAGTATTTGTGGCAAAGCCACCGTTCATAATTTTTTCATACTTGTCACTCTTGATTCATTGCATATCCCGGTACACCGCCGGAGGCATCCATATAGAGTCATACTTTGTTTTAGAATCGAGTTGTAATCATTGAGTTGTAAATAAATAAAAGTGTGTGATCATCATTTAATAGAGCATTGTCCCAAAAAAAGAGAAAGGCCAAAAAAAGAAGGCCCAAAAAAGAGAAAAATAAAAAGGGGGAATGCTACTATCCTTTTACCACACTTGTGCTTCAAAGTAGCACCATGATCTTCATAGTAGAGAGTCTCTCATGTTATCACTTTCATATACTAGTGTGAATTTTACATTATAGAACTTGGGTTGTATATTCCAATGATGGGCTTCCTCAAGTTGCCCTAGGTCTTCATGAGCAACCAAGTTGGATGCACACCCACTTAGTTTCTTTTTGAGCTTTCATATACTTATAGCTCTAGTGCATCCGTTGCATGGCAACCCCTACTCACTCACATTGATATCTATTGATGGGCATCTCCATAGCCCGTTGATACGCCTAGTTGATGTGAGACTATCTTCCCCTCCTTTTTGTCTTCTCCACAACCACCATTCTATTCCACCTATAGTGCTATATCCATGGCTCACGCTCATGTATTGCGTGAAGATTAAAAAAGTTTTGAAAAAGTTAGAGTATGAAACAATTGCTTGGCTTGTCATCAGGGTTGTGCGTGATTTAAAATACTTTGTGTGGTGAAGATAGAGCATAGCCAGACTATATGATTTTGTAGGGATAACTTTCTTTGGCCATGTTATTTTGGGAAGACATAATTGCTTTGTTAGTATGCTTGAAGTATTATTATTTTTATGTCAATATAAACTTTTGTCTTGAATCTTTCGAATCTGAACATTCATATCACAATTAAGAAGATTTGCATTGAAATTATGCCAAGTAGCACTCCGCATCAAAAATTCTCTTTTTATCATTTACCTACTCGAGGACGAGCAGGAATTAAGCTTGGGGATGCCTGATACGTCTCCAACGTATCTATAATTTTTGATTGCTCCATGCTATATTATCTACTGTTTTGGACTATATTGGGCTTTATTTTCCACTTTTATATTATTTTTGGGACTAAACTATTAACCGGAGGCCCAGCCCAGAATTGTTGTTTTTGCCTATTTCAGTGTTTCGGAGAAACAGAATATCAAATGGAGTCCAAACGGAACAAAACCTTCGGGAACGTGATTTTCTCACTGAACGTGATCCAGGAGACTTGGACCCTACTCCAAGGAGTCAAAGAGGAGGTCACGAGGGTGGGTAGCGCGCCCCCCCTAGGGCGCGCCCCCTGCCTCGTGGGCCCCTCGGTGCTCCACCAACGTACTTCTTCCTCCTATATATACATACATACCCCCAAACGATCAGAACATGAGCCAAAAACCTAATTCCCCCGCTGCAACTTTCTGTATCCACGAGATCCCATCTTGGGGCCTGTTCCGGAGCTCCGCCGGAGAGGGACGTCATCATGGAGGGCTTCTACATCATCCTAGCCCCTCCGATGAAGTGTGAGTAGTTTACCTCAGACCTTCGGGTCCATAGTTAGTAGCTAGATGGCTTCTTCTCTCTCTTTGAATCTCAATGCAAAGTTCTTCCCCTCTCTTGTGGAGATCTATTTGATGTAATCTTCTTTTTGCGGTGTGTTTGTTGAGACTGATGAATTGTGGGTTTATGATCAAGTCTATCTATGAATAATATTTGAATCTTCTCTGAATTCTTTTATGTATGATTGGTTATCTTTGCAAGTCTCTTTGAATTATCTATTTGGTTTGGCCAACTAGATCGGTAGTTCTTGCCATGGGAGAAGTGCTTAGCTTTGGGTTCGATCTTGCGGTGTCCTTTCCCAGTGACAGAAGGGGCAGCAAGGCACGTATTGTATCGTTGCCATCGAGGATAACAAGATGGGGTTTATTTCATATTGCATGAATTTATCTCTCTACATCATGTCATCTTGCTTAAGGCGTTACTTTGTTTTTAACTTAATACTCTAGATGCATGCTGGATAGCGGTCGATGAGTGGAGTAATAGTAGTAGATGCAGAATCGTTTCGGTCTACTTGTCACAGACGTGATGCCTATATACATGATCATGCCTAGATATTCTCATAACTATGCTCAATTCTGTCAATTTCTCAACAGTAATTTGTTCACCCACCGTAGAATACTTATGCTCTTGAGAGAAGCCACTAGTGAAACCTATGGCCCCCGGGTCTATTCTCATCATATCAATCTCCTTCACTTTAATCTTGCTTTTCTTTTTACTTTGCTTTTACTTTACACTTTGCATCTTTATACCAAAAATACCAAAAATATTATATCTATCAGATCTCACTCTCGTAAGTGACTGTGAAGGGATTGACAACCCCTAATCGCGTTGGTTGTGAGTAGCTATCATTTTGTGCAGGTACGAGGGACTTGAGCGTGGCCTCCTACTGGATTGATACCTTGGTTCTCAAAAACTGAGGGAAATACTTACGCTACTCTACTGCATCATCCCTTCCTCTTTGGGGAAAACCAACGCAAGCTCAAGACGTAGCAGCGGGCCGCCTCTTTACCATTCACTGCGATGTGACGCATGAGGGCAGGAACTGCCCCCACGCATGACCCCCACGTGACGCACGACCCCCACGCCGCGCGTTCAACGTGGGTCATGGGGAAGTGCGATGGGCGAGGAAGTTACAGCAGTAAAACTCGGCCCCGCATGCCCGCACACCGTTTTGGGCCTAACCCAACAACACGTCGCACTTATGTATGGCCCAGGCCCGGGGGCTCCTGTCGGTGCACAAAAGTAGGGGCTCTATTTTGTTCCCCTTTACTTGTGCGCATACAGTTAGAGCTGTGCCTGCGGCCATACCCAGTGGGGCAGAACAAGCAGAAGCACAAGATGACCAGAACAACGCCAAGACCAGAAACACAAAGAGCAAGAAGGCGAGGTGGACTCCCCTGGCAAGACCCATGGCGAGGCGGCCTCCACAGCCCCGGCAAGAGCCTTGCCGGGGCAACTTGCCCAATGCCAATAGAGCGCGCCATCCTTGAGCGCAAGAGTTCCAACACTATCAACCTCATTGGAACCAAGGCTCGAGAGGCACCTCCATGGTGGCATGCAGATCTTCGAGAAGATCATAGGCACACAAGATCAGATGAGGACCAGAAGACGACGATCCTCGACAAGATCCTTGCCGAGGAAATCCACAAGACCCCCGGCAAGATCCTTCCCGGGATGATCGTGATGCCACGACAAGACCCTTGCCGGGGCCCCGACCCTTGCCGAGGACACCTGCGGGGCCACAGCCAGGCCCACGTCTGCCAAGACCCCACCGCCGTTCCCATACAGCTGCCAGCCCAACCAGCTGGGCAGGCACCTGCGTGGTGACGCGCGGCCTCCAGGCCAACTCAGCAAGCACCTACGTGGTGGCATGCAGATCTTCATGAAGACCCTACCACCACGCCATCTCAGCAGCCTGCCAGCTTACGTGGTGCTGCATGCCTCATCAGCTCGGATGTGCGTCGAAGCGAGGCGGAACGGTGACGGATGGGACGAGCATCGTTACCGTCCCTGATAAAGCAACGGGACAGCTAAGAGGCACATTTAATGCGCCTTGTCCCATAATGACGGGCAATAAGCTTGCACACTGATTACCTTTCCACCTCCTGTGTCCCACTGTGGCGACCCCTTTTTGACTATAAAAGGAGGCCCGAGGCATACAGGAGAAGGATTCAGATCTTTTGGACTACGCACGCACCACAACTAGTTCGGAAGCTCAAGAACACTCAAATGTACACCAAAGCAAGACTAGGGTATTACGCATCCTTGCGGCCCGAACCTGGGTAAACGACCTTTGTGCTGGCTACTAGACCCGCTCTTTGCACAACCCCGCGCCCGCCAACCATAGAAGGGATCCCAGTGATCCCATAGGTGTCGTTCCAACGACAGTCGGTATTTACCCAAAGAGGAAGGGATGATGCAGGACAACTACTGTAGGTATTTCCCTCAGGCCAAGGTCATCGAGCCAGTAGGAGAACCACGCAACACTACATGAACAACACCTGCACACAAATAACAAATACTCGCAACTAGACGTATGATATGTCCATTTTGCATCATGTTTTCTTACTGTTATTTATAATGTTTTTATCCATTATAATGCTTTTTAGAGTAATTCTAATGCCTTTTCTCTCATAATTTGCAAGGAACACACCAAGAGGGAGAATTCCGGCAGCTGGAAATCTGGACCTGAAAAAGCTATGCCAGGCTACCTATTCTGCACAACTCCAAATAAGCTGAAACTTCACTGAATTTTTTATGGAATATTTAAGAAATACTGGAGCCAATAAACACTAGAGGGGGGCCACCAGGTGGGCACAACCCACCTCGGTGCGCCAGGCCCCCCAGGCGCTCCCTGGTGGGTTGTGGCCTCCTCGGCCCACCTCCGGTGCCCATCTTCTGGTATATAAGTGATTTTGACCTAGAAAAATAAGGAGGAGACTTTCGGGACAGAGCGCCGCCACCTCGAGGCGGAACTTGGGCAGGAGCACTTTTGCCCTCTAGCGGAGCGATTCCGCCAGGGGAACTTCCCTCTCGGAGGGGGAAATCATCGTCATCATCATCACCAACAACTCTCCCATCTTGGGGAGGGCAGTCTTCATCAACATCTTCAACAACACTATCTCCTCTCAAACCCTAGTTCATCTCTTGTATTCAATCTTGTTACCGGAACTATAGATTGGTGCTTGTGGGTGACTAGTAGTGTTGATAACATCTTGTAGTTGATTACTATATGGTTTATTTGGTGGAAGATTATATGTTCAGATCCATTATGCTATTTAATACCCCTTTGATCTTGGGCATGATTATTATTTATGAGTAGTTACCTTTGTTCTTGAGGTCACGGGAGAAATCATGTTGCAAGTAATCATGTGAACTTGATATGTGTTCGATATTTTGATAGTATGTATGTTGTTATTCCCTTAGTGGTGTCATGTGAATGTCGACTACATGAAACTTCACCATATTTGGGCCTAAGGGAATGCATTGTGGAGTAGCAATTAGATGGTGGGTTGCGAGAGTGATAGAAGCTTAAACCCTAGTTTATGCGCTATTCCATAAGGGACCGATTGGATCCAAAAGTTTAATGCTATGGTTAGAATTTATTCTTAATACTTTTCTCGTAGTTGCGGATGCTTGCGAGAGGGTTAATCATAAGTAGGAGGTTTTTTCAAGTAAGAACAACACCTAAGCACCGGTCCACCCCCATATCAAATTACCAAAGTAGCGAACACAAATCAAACCAACATGACGAAAGTGACTAGATGAAATTCCCGTGTACCCTCAAGAACGCTTTGCTTATCATAAGAGACCGTTTTGGCCTGTCCTTTGCCTCAAAAGGATTGGGCTACCTTGCTGCACATTTGTAACTATTATCGTTACTTGCTCATTACAAATTATCTTGCTATCAAACTACTCCGCTACTTACAATTTCAGCACTTGTAGACAATACCTTACCAGAAACTACTTGTCATTTCCTTCCGCTCCTCGTTAGGTTCTGTTGACACACGAACACGTCACGTGTACCCTCGACGCCGGGGGTGATGCACCGCAGCTCACGTCGAAGGAGACCCGACCGACAGCGCGATACGCAAGACAGTCGGCGGGCGCTTTTGCAGACCCGAAACCCCGCGCACCCGGGAGGGACCCCGTCAGGGATTGCGGCAGCTATGGGCTGCCCTAGGTCGATTCGCTCGCCCCTAGAGCCTCGGGATTCGCAGCTCTCAAACACGAAGAACAGCGAAGAACGAGAGAGAAAAACGGTGGAGAGATAAAAAGTAGACAGGAAAAAGTAGTATATTGATTTGTTCGATTGTGTGTTGTTCAATCGGCCGTCACCCCCAACATATATAAGAGGCGGCTGGACTTCCCGTACAAGTAAAGGATTCATCTAGGCTTTCCTTACAAGAAGAATTACATCAATTCGCGTCCTAGAGTCCTAGTTCTATTCCAACTCGGATTCAGTCTGAATCTGGCCCAACTTCTGTCTTCCTCCTTGTGCAGGCCGCCGAGCCTCCATATGACCTCCGATCAAGATGGCCCAAATACCAAACTTGTGCGCCTCGATGATACGAACAACTCTCATGTTGATCACTTTTTCAAATAAGGCCATCTTGATCACTTTTCGAGGTCGTCTTACCTTCCAGTCGGACTTGGTCTTGCGGTATACTGAATTATCCGAGTCTTGTAGTGAATTTGCAGGCTATATACTATCTCTGACGACGATGACTCCAAAACCAAAGTTTATCGTCTTGATGATACGCACAACTTCTGTATTGAACACTTTTCCATCCGAGATCATCTTGATAAACTTTTGGGCACATGTTCAGTTTCACTCGGATTTGAGCTCATCCACTCGGATATTAGAGTCTTTCACTCGACTGGATCTTTTCACTTGGATGACTATATTTTCACTCGGAAGACAATCTTTCACTCGGATGATGACCACATTTTCAGTTGGAAGACAATCTTTTACTCGACCGACCTTTTACTCGATCGGTAGGTTTTCACTCGACCTTTTACTCGATCGATAGGTTTTCACTTGACCTTTTACTCGATCGGTGGGTTTTCACTCGACCTTTTACTCGATCGGTAGGTTTTCACTCGACCTTTTACTCGATCGGTAGGTTTTCACTTGACCTTTTACTCGATCGGTAGGTTTTCACTCGACCTTTTACTCGATCGGTAGGTTTTCACTCGACCTTTTACTCGATCGATAGGTTTTCACTCGACCTTTTACTTGATCGGTAGGTTTTCACTTGACCTTTTACTCGATCGGTAGGTTTTCACTCGACCGGTGAGTTTTCACTCGACCTTTTACTCGATCGGTAGGTTCTCACTTGACCTTTTACTCGATCGGTAGGTTTTCACTCGACCGGTGAGTTTTCACTCGACCAAAAACATAG
>NC_057812.1:238071843-238080275 GCF_018294505.1 Triticum aestivum
TTGGAGACCACTTCCCAAACTTTCTATCTCTTGAACCAATTGGCAAAATCACTTTCCAGACGAGATCACCAACTTGAAAATTCTTCAACTTGACTTTCTTATTGTAAGCTCTTGCCACCCTCAACTTATCTCTCTCTATGGCCGTTAAAGCAACCAAACGTTTATCGGCAACCTCATCAATATTGTCCATCATTAGGTTATAAAAGTCTACTACCGATAAATTATTTTGTTTGGCTATTCTCAAAGCATTCAAATTTACTTCTACTGGTAAAACGGCCTCTTGACCATATACTAGCTCATATGGAGTTACCTTCGTAGCACCATGCCTTGAAATTCTATGTGCCCATAAAGCTTCAGACAACAACTCATGCCATCTCCTCGGATTATCCTCAATCTTCTTCTTGATGAGCTTGATTAAGATTTTATTGCTAGACTCGGCTTGTCCATTAGTTTGGGCATAATATGGAGAGGAATTGAGCAACTTTATTTTATAAGATTCGGCAAACTCTCTGACTTGGTGTGACATAAAAGATGAACCTTGATCTGTAGTTAACGTTTGAGGAATACCGAATCTATGAATAATGTGCTCGGTTATGAATTGGATTACCTCCGTATGTGTCATGTTCTTGAGAGGTACTGCTTCGGACCATTTAGTGAAATAATCAGTTGCCACCAACACGAACCGATGCCCCTTTGAGGAAGATGGATGAATTTGCCCAATAAAGTCTAAACCCCATCCTCTGAAAGGCCACGGTTTGATAATAGGATGTAACATAGCAGCAGGAGCCAGTTGAATATCACCAAACTTTTGACAAGCTTCACACCCTTTATAATATCTGAAGCAATCATTAATCATAGTCGGCCAATAAAACCCAGCACGTCGCAATAACCATTTCATTTTGGGAGCCGACTGATGAGTGCCACAAATACCTTCATGTACTTCTCCCATAGCAACTCTTGCCTGGTCCTCATCTAAACACTTTAGAAGAACATCATCGACTGTTCGGCGATAAAGACCATCATCTCTCATTGTATATTTGAAAGCCATACGCCGAACAACCCTGTCCACCCTTTCACTCAGATTGCACAAGTAATCAACAATAGGCTTTCTCCAGTCGGAATTATCACCTGCACTAGATTTTTTGTTAATGGCCGAATCAGTGGGTTCAGGTTCGGCCTCTCCCATATTAGCAAGACAAGACATCTGTCTTTGAGAGATATGAAACATGCCATGATCAACATGATATCCAGATGCTTGCTGTGCCAACTCATTTGCTTTCCAGTTGTCATGTCTAGATATATGTGCAATGCTAAAACAATCCAAAGTAGAAATTATATCTAGACATTTATCAAGATAAACATTAAGTGATTCGTCAAAATACTGAAAGATTCTAGATATTTGCTGCACTACTAGTAACGAATCACCGTAAGCCTCAATATGTGTAACACCTATAGCAAGTAACATCTCTAGACCGAATAACAATGCTTCATATTCGGCTTGATTGTTTGTGCAAAAATATTCTAAGCGGCATGAGGCTTCAAAAACAGCACCATGAGGAGATATATAAACAATACCAACACCTTGGCCATTGCTACAAACTGAACCATCAAAGTACAATCTCCATGGTACTAATGAAACAAGGTTCATATCAACATCATGCTTGTCATTAATCCGATGTTCAACAATAAAATTAGCAACAATTTGGCCTTTCATGGATTTTAGAGATTCATAAGCCAAATCATACTCAATCAAAGCATAAGCCCACTTGCCAATTCTACCACTAAGAATTGGCCTATGCAACATGTACTTAATGACATCGGTTTGACAAGCTACCACACAAGCACTCGGCACTAGGTAATGTCTCAATTTTGTGCAAGCGTAATATAAGCATAGACATAGTTTTTCAATAAATGTATACCTTGTCTCGGCGTCCAATAAACGTCTGCTCAAATATGTAATGGCATGCTCTTTTCCTTCGGTATCTTGAGTCAAAACAGCACCAATAACACCTTCCTCTGCTGCGATATAAAGTTTGAAAGGCTCTCTATGCTTGGGTGCTTTCATCACCGGAGGAGTGCACAAATAATTCTTGATCATATCAAAGGCTTCTTGCTGTTTTGCCCCCCAAGTGAAATCAACATCATTCTTTAACCGAAGGATAGGAGTAAACGCATCAACTTTCCCTGACAGATTAGCTATGAACCTTCTCAAATAATTGACTTTGCCAAGGAACTTTTGCATATCTTTCTTGCATGTCGGAGCCTCCACTTTCTGTATGGCCTCTATCTTTTTGGGATCGATTTCGATGCCATCTTCATGAATAATGAAACCCAAAAATTTGCCAGCTGACACGCCGAATGCACACTTCAAAGGATTCATCTTCAGTCCATACTTTTTCATCCTTTCAAAAGCTAAACGCAAATCGGCCAAGTGGGACTCAAAAGCATCCGATTTGACAACAATATCATCAATATAAACTTCGAGTATGACACCGAGTAAATCATGAAAAATCAAATTCATAGCCCTTTGATATGTGGCCCCAGCATTTTTCAATCCGAATGTCATCACTGTCCACTCGAATAAACCAAGGAAACCAGGACATCGGAAAGCTGTTTTGTACATGTCCTCTTCGGCCATAAAAATTTGATTGTATCCGGCATTACCATCTAGAAAGCTAATAACCTTATGTCCAGAAGCATCATTAATAAGCATATCGGCTATTGGCATGGGATACTCATCTTTGGGTGTAGCCCTATTCACATCTCTGAAGTCAATGCACACCCTCAACTTGCCGGATCCCTTCTTCTCCACTGGGACAATGTTAGAAATCCACTCGGCATACCTGCAAGGTCGAATGAATTTAGCTTCAAGCAGTCGACCGATCTCTTCCTTGATCCGGTCATATGTTTTCGGATTAAACTTTCTGGCCGACTGTTTATAAGGTCTAAAACCGGCCTTTATAGGCAACCGATGCTCCACTAGCTCTCGGCTCAACCCTGGCATCTCATGATATTCCCATGCAAAGCAACAAACATATTATTTCAATAGCTCGATTAATTTAGCTTTACAATCGGCTTTCAAATTTTTGTTTATAAATGTCGGTCGACTGACTGATCCATCTCCGATATCTACCTCTTCTAACGGATCGGCCGATGTAAAACCTTGTCCAAGTTTATCCATGTCATCCAACTCCTCAATAGACTCATACATATCATTCTCGCTGGACCGATATTTTGCAAGACGTTTTTGTAACCACTCAGAACTAGGATCCATTTAAACATATCATACCTTGGAGCCGATTGCATTCAGTCGGCTTTAAAGACACGGGCACAAAACCATTCTTGGTCGCGCTGAGAAAATCAAACTCTGATAAGTCACGTCCCGTCAAGCAAGTAGCATTGGGATGTTGCCAATCCACCGATGCATCGGCCAAAGCAACACAGGACGAGTTATCCGCATGAATGACTTCCACTTCATCGTCAACCCACTGAATCAAAAACTGGTGCATAGTGGATGGCACGCACTGGTTTGCATGAACCCAATCACGGCCTAGTATAATGTTGTAGTTACCTTGCACCTCAGCGACAAAGAATGCAGTAGCCAAAGTTTTGCTTCCGACTGTAAGCTCCACATACATCACACCTTTGGCTTCAGTTCTCTCTTTGCCTTCAAACCCGTTGAGCACCATATTGGTCTTGATCAATTCTTCATCAGGCAAACCCAATTTCTTGAAGACCGAATAGGGCATAAGATTTACCACAGCACCACCATCAACAAGCATCCGAGTGAGCGGCGACCCATTGATATGAGCTCTGAGATATAATGGTTTCAGATGCTTTACTGGTTCTTTTGGCTTCTCGAATATTGCATTTTTAGGACCAAAATCCAGCTGAGCAACTTCCCCTTCCTCATCTACAGCACGAAACTCAGCAGGTAAGTAATACACCATATTGATATCCATACCTTCATGAACCGGTGTAGATTCATAGTCCACCATATCAGCCTCTTCTTCAAGCGGATCGACCGATTCTGGAATCTGGTCGAGTGAAGGAGAAGTAAGAAGTGTTGCAGACGATGTAATAGCTGTCGCATCGTCCTCTTTGGATGGTGTAGGCACTTCTGTGATAGATGTAGAAGCTGATGTATCTTGTATTTGTTTTGGCCTCCACACTTGTTTTGCTGGAACCATGGGCCGAGTGTCATTGAACAACTTATCTCTTTGCTTCTCGGCCTCCTGTTCTGCCATCTCTTGACTCCTTAACCTCTGTAGTTTCCTCTTCTGTGTCTTTGTTAGCCCTGGAGGACACCACTTTGGCTGAGTGTATTTAGGATCTCTCGTTTTTACTCGGCTGGTGCTTGCTTCATGGTCATTAGCCGAGTGCTTTGGCTCGATAAAAAGTATCGGCTCAGTCGGATTGCTATGCACAATAGGCTGCTGTATGGCAAATGTTTCGGTGCCCAAGATAAGTGAGTCGACATCCATTTTCTCCTTGCCTTTTCCCGACTCAACTGCTGCAACACTCGGTGACTTAACACGCCATTCTTTCCGACTTTCCAGATGCATGAAATTTCCACTCGGGCGCACCTTTTTACTTGGATGGAATCCACTCGGATGGAACTCAGTCGGCTGGAATCTACTTGGCCACATTTTCTCACTTGGATAGCTTCCACCAGGGTGCATTCTTACACTAGGATATTTTCCACTTGGTCGCATATTTTGACCAGCCGACTGATAGTCATCGATGTTCAGTCGACCGTTATATGAGTAATCAAGTCGATTCCACACAGATTGCCTCTGCTCTTCTGAAAACTGCGCCCTTGGTCCACGTGGTTTTGTATACCGACTGAACATATCAACTGATGGTGACCTTGGTCGTTTTAGATGAGTCGGTCGATTGAAACTAGAACCGGCCGACTGGTTAGCATATTTGGACAGCAACATATCAAAAGTTGGCTTGATCCGCTTGCGCTGCATTTTAACTTCATTCTTCTTCCACTTGCCAACTTCTGGACTCTTGGGCTTGACAAATTTAACACGAGTATTTTCTTGCACTTGCGGTTGCCCCCCGAGTGTAGGATTCTTGATGGTGATTTTGATCACTTCCTTGCCATCGGGTTGCTTATCAAGCACAACCTGTCTCCCCAAGACCCTGTTGTCCTCCTTGTCTTTCCTGGGCTCACCAACAATGACATTAGCTTTATTAGCAGATTCGGCCACCTCCGGCCGAATGAGTAGCTTCTTCCCCTCCAAATCCATGGTATTCATGGGAAAAGGTTGTTTATCAACTTGCATCTCAGAAAAGTTCAATCGTCCGTCATTAATGGCCGATTGTATCTGTCGTCGAAAAACATTGCAATCGTTAGTAGCATGAGAAAAAGAGTTATGATACTTGCAATAAGCACGCCGTTTTAGCTCTTCAAACGGCGGTAAAGTATGAGATATTCTAATAATCTTAGCCTGCAGCAAAGCATCAAATATTCTATCACACTTAGAAATGTTAAAAGTAAACTTCATATCTTCGTCACGATTCTTATGAATCGTTTTCAGATCATTGCAAGTAAAGGGTTTGGCCTTAGATGGCCAAACAAATTCAGTAGCAAAAACATCACCCTCATCGTCCGAGTGATCACTATCATATTCCACCATATTCATCTTTGGACGATCGGCTTTGTATCTATGCACTTCTTTGAGATCTTTGCTTCGGCTTTCCTGAGCCAAAGCCCTTTGTAAGACTTGGTTAATATTTAAGAACTCATAGCCTTCTAACTTTTCTCTAATGGGAGTTCTCAAACCACTTAGCACTAGGTCTGCCAAGTCTCTCTCAGTTATCACCAAACTAAAACATCGGTTTTTCGTTTCTCTGAATCTCTTGACGTAATCGGAGACTGATTCATCATGCTTCTGTTTAACCGATGTTAGATGTGACAACTTGAGTTCATTGTCGCCGCTGTAAAAGTGATCATGAAATTTCTGCTCTAGCTGCGACCAAACTCGAATGGAACCATGTGGTAAATAAGAAAACCATGAAAATGCGGTACCAGTTAATGATAAAGGAAATAAACGCACTTTCAACTCATTTAGTGAACCTGCTTCACCTAATTGTGCTAAGTATTGACTAACATGCTCCCATGTGGTTTTTGTGCCCTCTCCATTGAACTTAACAAAATCTGGAATTTTATATCCTGGAGGGCACTGGATGGCATCAAAGTACTCGGGGTACGGCTTTTGGTAAATCCGATTCCGAGGTAACTCAACCCCAAAATTCTCTCGAAGCATCTTAGCCATCTCCTCTCTAAGATTAGCTAGACCATCATCCATAGTGGACGATGAAGCTTGTGGCAGTGGCATAGGAGGAGTATGATTACTAGCTGTAGGTAGGAATTGTGGCAGGTATGTCGACCCATAATCTGCTAATGGTCGAGTGGTTGTAGCTGTAGGTAAGGTTGGGTTCGGCGTTGCCACCGAACCTGGCATGCTCATAATAGGATTAATGGGTGCAGCCATAATCTGATTTGTTTGGGTAGGATAATAAGCCATCGGCATGGGAGGCGCCGATGAGATAGGTAAAGCCAGATTAGGGTTTTGCACACTAGCAGCTACACCATCATTACCACTAGTCGATTGAGATGTATTCTTCTGAGCATTAGTATTTTCTATGAAAGTTTGATAGACTAGATTGTTACCATCAGCAATACGACTTTCAATCTCAGCCCACTGCTCAGGAGAAAAGGCAGTACTTACAGAGGGTTTAACCTGCTTGGCTTGCAAAGGAGGGAACTTGATTTCTTCAATCGGAGTGATGTTGCCTTGGCGATCCTTCTTGAACTTTGCAAGGAACTCCTGCAAGTCCTTCTCCTCGCGCGCCTTCTTGTACTCCTCATAGACTTGGCGATGATCGGCCGATATCTCATCAAGACTGGGCTTAATGATGTTATCGGCGTCTACCTCAGATGGCTTGGGAAGATCAGACATGGTGGATGATGATGATTGATCTTCGTTCCCCAGCGGAGTCGCCAAAAAGTGTGTTGACACACGAACACGTCACGTGTACCCTCGATGCCGGGGGTGATGCACCGCAGCTCACGTCGAAGGAGACCCGACCGACAGCGCGATACGCAAGACAGTCGGCGGGCGCTTTTGCAGACACGAAACCCCGCGCACCCGGGAGGGACCCCGTCAGGGATTGCGGCGGCTATGGGCTGCCCTAGGTCGATTCGCTCGCCCCTAGAGCCTCGGGATTCTCAGCTCTCAAACACGAAGAACAGCGAAGAACGAGAGAGAAAAACGGTGGAGAGATAAAAAGTAGACAGGAAAAAGTAGTATATTGATTTGTTCGATTGTGTGTTGTTCAATCGGCCGTCACCCCCAACATATATAAGAGGCGGCTGGACTTCCCGTACAAGTAAAGGATTCATCTAGGCTTTCCTTACAAGAAGAATTACATCAATTCGCGTCCTAGAGTCCTAGTTCTATTCCAACTCGGATTCAGTCTGAATCTGGCCCAACTTCTGTCTTCCTCCTTGTGCAGGCCGCCGAGCCTCCATATGACCTCCGATCAAGATGGCACAAATACCAAACTTGTGCGCCTCGATGATACGAACAACTCTCATGTTGGTCACTTTTTCAAATAAGGCCATCTTGATCACTTTTCGAGGTCGTCTTACCTTCCAGTCGGACTTGGTCTTGCGGTATACTGAATTATCCGAGTCTTGTAGTGAATTTGCAGGCTATATACTATCTCTGACGACGATGACTCCAAAACCAAAGTTTATCGTCTTGATGATACGCACAACTTCTGTATTGAACACTTTTCCATCCGAGATCATCTTGATAAACTTTTGGGCACATGTTCAGTTTCACTCGGATTTGAGCTCATCCACTCGGATATTAGAGTCTTTCACTCGACTGGATCTTTTCACTTGGATGACTATATTTTCACTCGGAAGACAATCTTTCACTCGGATGATGACCACATTTTCAGTTGGAAGACAATCTTTTACTCGACCGACCTTTTACTCGATCGGTAGGTTTTCACTCGACCTTTTACTCGATCGATAGGTTTTCACTTGACCTTTTACTCGATCGGTGGGTTTTCACTCGACCTTTTACTCGATCGGTAGGTTTTCACTCGACCTTTTACTCGATCGGTAGGTTTTCACTTGACCTTTTACTCGATCGGTAGGTTTTCACTCGACCTTTTACTCGATCGGTAGGTTTTCACTCGACCTTTTACTCGATCGATAGGTTTTCACTCGACCTTTTACTTGATCGGTAGGTTTTCACTTGACCTTTTACTCGATCGGTAGGTTTTCACTCGACCGGTGAGTTTTCACTCGACCTTTTACTCGATCGGTAGGTTCTCACTTGACCTTTTACTCGATCGGTAGGTTTTCACTCGACCGGTGAGTTTTCACTCGACCAAAAACATAG